>NC_056733.1:1641505121-1641661152 GCF_019279795.1 Protopterus annectens | reverse complement strand
GTCAACCTGTGTTTTCCATTCTGTTATAACAACATCACTGTTCAGTGGACTACCACCAGTATATTACTTCATGTGAGCCATGGTGCTCTCAAAGGTGATGACAGTGCATCTCTTGGCATTAAGGTAATGTCCAGGGTTCTGACAACAGTCATAGATGTCAAGTGGCCTTTGGGCGTGATGTCAACATCACATGGATTGGGAGTGCTACCACCCACCTTACCGTTGTATGCAAATATTATCAACTTTTGTGTTCTCCTGCAGTTCAGAATGGTTGATTCCAAACATGAGAGGACATGGGTTCATACCCTGTGTGACACCAGTCATGTTTGGTCATTGGTTTGACATGGAGTCCACTGCAATCACACCATGGGTACTATCTATGAAGCAATTTGCAGGAGAACTACTGATATAGTGGTTGTTGCCTAGCCAAATGTGTTTGTGTATGATTCCTGGGTGGAGAGTAGTCTCTAAGTATTAGAAGGGTTGCCTATATTGTTTACTAATCCATTCTGTCAAATAGTCATTGCACATGGCACTACACATTTAGGGCTGTGGATTGTCTACACCAACATCTATGGCGCTTGACAACTGCTGGCCTTGTAATGTGGACATTGGGACATATACTAGGTCCTCAATATAATAATTTAGCAAAACCCACCACCCATTGGATTTTGTTATCACACAAACTTGTTAGAACTGAGTTTCAAACCCCTACTTAGCTATGTATTGCTACTATAGTGTTACTCATTTTTCACACACACCACGGATCTTATAGGATAGATCATACCTCTCAACCTGGAAACATAAAAAATCTGGACAAGGCCCATGAAAAATAGGTACAAATCTGTACACTGATTAGCATAAAATTTGCATACATGATTACAGAACCCCACCCACTCTGATGGAATTGTGGGATACCAGCTTTTAAATGCAAACTGAAGAATAGACAACCAAAATATGGCACCAGAGTCCCCCTGCAGCCATTCCAATGTCCCTTTACCAGGCTATTTCACCCCAGTTACCATAAACCCTAATGTGCATACTGCTTTGCTTCTACAATGATTATTTGGAGTTTATATTTACATTTTATAGCACAATGCAGAAACAGTAATAGACATCTGCTAAACAAAATACTGTCTCACAATGAAATTAGACTGACTGCCACATTAAAATTAAATTTAACTTGAAAGTAAAACAGCACTTAAGCACGAAACATTCCATCACTATAAAGTACAACTTACACCTAAAAATACTGTGTTATTTTAACTACTTATTAAAGCTGCCGTTCAACACTTCTGAGGTGTAAAAATATCTCAGCACTCTTCAATAGCCATTGAAGCCAGAGAAGAATACAACTTTTTTTTTTTAAAAAGTAGGAAACCTGGACTTAATCAGAGTGCATGCCTGAAAGTAGGTGTGAGTGAAACATGTCTGAATGAATAAGAATTCCCTGAGACTGGGGGAAGCATCCTCATCCCGCTTGAAAATGAGCCTTAATTCAAAAGTAGGAACTACATTAGAATCATAATTTATCCAGTTTTGTGCACATGCTCTCAAGTTTACATACAGGATACAACTCCATATACCACAAGGCTCAGTGGAGGCAAGACACAGCACAGGATCACAGATTAGCACTAGGCTAACTGCCTTTCTGGGCCATTTTAAGCTTAGCCAATTACCCCATGTGAGAATCAAACCCTGTACCTTGTGTTTGTAAGGTAAACACCTTAACCATTATGACAACCTCCCAATAACACTCAAAAGTACAGTCTCCAGAATGTTGCTCAAAGGAACAGAATCACTCTTGCTTTTTATTTTAGTGAACAACCATATGTCTACATTCATAGATCAGCTTTGCATTAAAAAGATAGACACATTTAGGAGTTCTATGCATTCTGCAAAAAACAAAGTGAATTGTACAACAATGAAAACACTCTTTCAAATACAAGAATTTGCAAGTCATTTCCATCAACCTTTTTGCAAGTCACTTCCATCAAACCAGTCTGGAGAAAAGATATGCACATGTTGCAACTAACATATCTATACTGCATGGACATCTGCATCAATTCAAATGCATCTTAACAATACTGCTCAGAGGGAAGAAAAACTGTCTGCTCCAACCATTTTAATATGTTGCAAGAATAACATGCAGTCTTATGACCAGACATGTGTAAGCAGATCCACACTTGCTTAGACTAGAAAAATGTGTAAAGAAGTTCCCCTAAAACATCACACCACAGTGTATTCCATAGTGGAAAAAAAGTAATAACCATCTATATACACTAAAGACAAACACACCGTTCAAGAAAAAGTTGAAAAGGCTCTCTAAAGCAATGCTGACAGAGATAGGTACTCACTCAAGCAGCATACTGTTAACATCTTGTGTGAAAAATTTCTGCTTTCCTTCACCTTCAGATGCCTTGGCTGCCTGAGTTAGGTCTTTCATTTGCAATTGCCTGCAATTCTTCTGGTAAGTTTTTCTGGGACCAAAAAAAACTCTGAACAGTGCTACACACAAAGCCTATTCTTTTTCTCTAAGGTTATGCATCTGAGGAGTTTTACACACACACAAGCATGCATACACACGCACACACATGCACACTTGCTTTCATGCACACTTTCATTCATACACACGCAGGAAGACAGTCAGCAACATAAACACACAGCTTTTCCTTTTACAATAGCTCTCATACACACTCACACACACACACACACACACACACACACACACACACACACACACAAAACAGCACCACCACCACCACAGCTATGAGACATACAAATTAGTTGCCAATGAGGTCTTCCTTCATTGCTAATCTGCTCTAAATTGCCGAAAAAAGAATATTTCTGAAAAGTGCAGAGTCAGACCAACTGCAACACACTCATGTCTCGCGACTGTTTAAGCAGTATTACTAAATGAAATCCAATTCATAATTGCTATAATGCATTGGCATTCCTAAAATATATAAGGTACTGTATTAATAAAGCTGAAAAGTTAAAGGTTAAACTAAACATACCCCCCCAAACAAAAAAAAAACTAATTGGGAATTGGGATAAACTACTTGCAAGGCTTTTACGTTCACTCTTCTGTCCTTACCTGCCTGAGTAGTTTGTTCGGCTTGACGGACAAACTACAAGCCCTTCTCTTCTGTTAATTCACGCAATAAATCCTTCCTCCTAGTGTTGCTGCCATAATTCCAGCTGTTTCAGGCGAACTGCTGTTCAGCTTTCCAAATTCCTCCTAGTGTTACTGACTTGCTGCCTGGCCGCCGCCATTAATCACGGCTCAAATTCCCGCCGTTTCAGCCAGCCGGAAATGATGATGTGAGCTCCTTGAGCTCAATTCCGACTGGTGGTTTGATGGAGCTGACGTCATTGCACACGTGATGACGTCAGCTCCGACAGCGCGAAAATTTTAAAAATGTAAAGAAAAATCGGAAATGAAGGGGTGCCACTCGTGAATCGTGGCACCCCTTCATTTGGACCCCAAAACTCGGTAAAACCCGAGTAATTCGGAACGGTTGGGAGGTCTGGGATGGATGTTGTCCCAAGGTACTTCTAAGGTGAGGAACATTACCAGCCCTTGTAAATACTGGCATTGGGCGATGTAGTAGGTGAGAGATTTCACAAAATCCTTTACTCTACACACACATTTACATTTGCCAGGAGTAAGGTTTAAACCTCTTTCTAACTATGTTTTCAGACCTTGATGTTATGCATTTACCACACGCACCACTTACCTTAAATGGTTTAGAGATGCCAACAGGTACTTCTAAGGTGAATGATATCTGCAGGACTGCTAAAGTCAGGCACTGAGAAGTGTACTGGGTGTAAATTGGGCCGAAAGTTTTAAGGTACAGGCTGTACACGCATACAAACACTTGCCAGGAATGAGATTCAAACCAGTATCTATGCAGTTATTACTACTATATTGTTCTGCATTTATCACGTGCACCACTGAGCTTATAGATAGAACAGCATTCAAACATACCTCTAAGGTGAGTGACATCAATAGCAGTGCTAAAGTAGGGGTAAGGGAAGTGTAGGGATTATGAATGGCCACACAATTAGGTCTCTACAAAAACAGACACACACATTTTCATAGTTGCCAGGACCAGGATTAGAACTCATACCTAACTAGTTTGCTACACCACAGTATTACACAGTTATTGCAAGCACCACTGAGCTTATATGCTGGAGAGTTGTCCAAAGTTATCTTTGAAGGTGAGTGACATCAGCAGCAGTGCTAAAGGAGGGGGAAGGGAAGTGTAGTAAGTGTGAATGGCCACAAAAGCAGGTCTCTACAAAGGCACACACAAACACACATGTTTTTACAGTTGCATGGACCAAATTTAGAACTCCTATCCAGCTAGTTTGCTACACTATAGCATTACACAGCTATCATGAGCATCACAGAGCTTACATACTGAAGAGTTGTCCAAAGGTATCTTTGAAGGTGAGTGACATCAGCAGCAGTGCTAAAGGAGGGGGAAGGGAAGTGTAGTAAGTGTGAATGGCCACAAAATCAGGTCTCTACAAAGACACACACTCTCTCTCACATAAACATTTTCATAGCTCCCAAAACCAAGAGTAGAACTCCTACCTAACAAGTTTGTTGCACTATACTATTATACAGTTATCACAAGTGCCACAGAGCTTATATGCTAAAAAGTTGTCCAAAGGTATCTTTGAAGGTGAGTGACATCAGCAGCAGTGCTAAAGGAGGGGTAAGGAAAGTGTAGTAAGTGTGAATAGACACAAAATCAGATCTCTACAAAAACACACTCATCTTCTCATACAAATGCACACATTTTCACAGTTGTCAAGGCCAGTATTAGAACTCCTACCTAACTAGTTTGCTACATTAAAGCATCTGCAGTTATCACAAGTACCAAAAAGCTTATAGGATGGAGAGCTATCCAAAGGTATCTTTGAAGATGTGTGACATCAGCAGCAGTGCAACAAAAGGGGCAAGGGAAGTGTAGTGAGTGTGACTGTCCAGACACACACACACACTCACACACAACTTTACATTTGACAGGACTGAGATTACAATTTCTACATGGATACGTATTTGTACTGTAGTGTTACACAGTTATCACGAACACCACTGAGACTATAGGGCTGAGGGCTAACCAAAGGAATTTTTACAATTAATGACATCAGCACATCATGTGATATAGGGCAATGGGATGTTTACTCGGTGGGAAAGGCCTCATAATGGGATTCTCTCTCTCGCTGTCTCTCTCTTTCCCACATCTCTGTGTGTGTATGTTTAACATATTATATTATGTTGGCATTAGATATGTGTGAGTATTCCTATCCAATGTGTGTGTGTGTGTGTGTGTGTGTGTGTGTGTGTGTGTGTGTGTGTGTGTGTGTGTGTGTGCGAAGTATCAATGGTGTACAATTTGGTGTGCGTGCACAGACATCTGTGAATAACCAATATCTGTAGTCCACTGTGCTGTCAGACATGGGCTTCATTTTTCTCTAAGTGTGGGAGCATGCCTAGTATGACCTTCTATATTGAGTGTGTGCATTAATTCCAGGGAGGGTTGGAATCCAGTTCAGGGTTTTGTGTACTACAGCTACAACTAGCAAACTGTTTCTGCAGGATATCTGTAGATAGGTTGCCAATGGGCATAACATATGGTGGATACTGTAACTATTGCTGTCTGTGCTGCTTATGTAACATGGTTGGTTGTAGCATAGATTTTCTGACATATGTGCTGTTTTACATTGTGATGTATCATGTCAACTACTGACAGTTATTCTTTGCTCACAGTTATTTAACAGGGAAATACAAGATGAATGAAGCTAAGACCAATATTCTGAGGCAAATAGACTACACATTCTGGCACACTCCTACCATTGTGGAGAGATAGCTACAGACAGTAGACTGCTGGTTCTGTGTAAATGGTCCAGCACCTTGTTAGTATGCTGGCTGGGGCTCCCCTTCTTGTGCTTTTCTCAACTTCACGGAATTGCCATATCCTAATGGGGACATACCTCTCAGGTGTACAGATACACCCAGGTTATCCAGAGGCAGGACTCATATCTGTTCAGTTTAACTTCACATTGTGGTTTACAAGCAGTTTTGTGGCTATTCATTCATGGGTTTGCAGTCAGGGGGTAGTATGGGTGGACATTAGAGTTTCAGACTTCACACACTCCATGACATTCATGCTTCTACACCCCCTTCTGTTATTCTCTCCTCTTCCTAACATTATGTAAAGAATATCTCAAAGGTATCCCTATAGTTGGGCCTTTATCTCAGTAGCATTTATGGCCTGGTCCACAGTCCTTGCAGTAGGACCTAGGGAGGCATGCTACTGGCATTTGTCAACATGGCCTTGCATTTGTTTTCTGTTTACTGTGTTAGGTTGTTAGTTAGGACCCCTTGACATTCCATACATTGGCACTATGGGCGAGGCATGGGCCTTTGCCAGAGGAATGTAGGCCATTTGAGAGTGCTTCAGGCCATCTGTAGCAGGCAAGTGCATTTTGTCAGTCATAAGTTCCCAGGCTGCAAGCCAGTGGATTACCCTGGGGTGACAGTGGTGAGTGGTTGAAGTGTTTCTGTCAATCCTTCCTGTTCATACTGATCCATGAGTCTGGTTGTGGTTATTTTGCTGCTTACAGCTAGGGACACACCTGCTGTGGACACTTATTCAGTATGCAGTATCATGTATGTATTCCCATACAGAGATGGGTTCATGCTGTACTCATTTCCTACAGCAAGGATATGACCTGTGATAAACCTGTGGCTGATGGTGGGGTGAGCTGGGTGCATGTGTGATATGGAAAGTACTTGCACCTGACTCAAAAATATACCTAGGACATTACCCTTATGCTGGCTTGTGTGTGGACATGGGCAGCCTGTTATCACTTTATAACTGTGCCTTTTGTGGTCTGCCAGTGATTGGCCAGACTACCAGTATTCCATACTAGAGGGACAACTAATGTGATGCTAACCTCTATGTATAACTCCAAACCTGTGTGCAGCTGACAGTTATTTTATATGCACTCTTATTCCACCTGTGTACTGTTTCTATATATGGGTCCCCTTTCATGGCATGTCCAGCTTTCTGATGATGACAGATATTGACATCTGGACAGTGAGTATGTACAACTGCTGAAATGGGTGTAGCTGTGAAGCAGTGTGGTTGGCACTGCAGTTGTTGGAACACGGCCATGTCATCCACTCTACTGTACCTAGGCCACTGAGACACAACCATCCAAGCCCATATGCTGACCACTTCCAGGCAATATTAAACACGCAACAAACATACCACAATGGCCCATGCATATTGTACACATGCAACAGTGTAGATTGGGACAGCTCTGGCAATCTGTGCTCCAGTGATATTACTCCTCAAACTTACATGTTACTGCATTTCTACATGGGATTGGGGGGGTTGCACACCTTAAGAATTTAAACATTTGCAATGATTGTACTGGTATTTTGGTTACTCTGTTGGTTTCCATTTCATATTATATTGTGACCTATCATGCAGAAAGGAGGCATCAGTAGAATGCACATGTTGGATCTTAATGGCATATATTTCAGTTTCAGACTTCTTACCCTTCAGAACTAAAATGCAAATGCCAGCCCAGTTGTAGTATGTCTGTGTAGGTCTGGTGGGGGGCTGTTCACTAGTGCCATCATTTGGGGGGGCCTTAGCCCAGCCTTTCTTTATGGTCATCTACACCTGTCCTGCTGGGTGAGGCTGGTGTGGGTATGTGACCCTCATTGACATCCATGTGTGTGACCTATTGACACCCACAGTTATTTCGGCCATCACATGTACTGCAGTGGGGGTTGTCACCTTGTGTAGTGCTGCCTAGTATGTTGACACCAGTATTTGTTATGAATTTCCTGCTGTGCCATATAGCTGTCAGCTGTCTGCTGCTGTCCCATTCAGCCACCCAATTCCCTTGCATGCTTGCATCCATATCATACATACAAGTATGAGAATATACTACTCCATTCAGTAATTGATAGGAAGGGTGACTTACCTTGTTACTGGGCTAATACTGAGGATGGTGCTGGAGGGATGACTATGTCAGATGCATGTAGTACACTCCTTATACATGGTAAAGCACAAGTAGTGTCATGTTTGGCATCTCTTTTACTGTATGTGCGAGTTGAAGAGCCGTATCAGGCCCTGGGTTCCTACAGTGTCACTGTGTGTGCTATGCATTGCCTCTTTGCCAAGGCATGGGCATACTGAGCATGCCTCATTCTGCCTCTAGGGGCAGGCTTAGGATGTTCCTCCTCCATGTCCCCCTGTGCCTGTGCTGGCCTTGGCAATGGTGAGGGGCTGTATGGCCCTGCCCCGTGCTGTTCCTGCTGCAGCTGTTTCTGCAGGATCATATTGTGTAGCATGGCACATACTATGAACATTTGTGTACATGTAGCTGAAGAGTACTGCAAGGCTCCACAGGATATGTCAAGGCAGTGGAATCATGACTTGAGCATCCCAAACACATGTTCTACAATGATCCTGGTTTGTGCGTGTGTCTCATTATGGTGTTCTTCTTCAGGTGTGTGTGCATTTCAGATGGGTGTCATCAGCCACAGCTCCACTGCACAGCCAGCATCCCCCACTAGATGGCCATATGGGATGTCTCCCCTGGCAAACACCTGATACAACTATGAGCAATGCCAGATGTGGGAGTGATGATATCTTTCAGGGCTGCCAGCAAACACATTCATGATAATGCCCCGGACATCACACACAACCTGGCAGTTGATGAAGAGGAAGCCCTTGCGGTTTATGTAGACCCTACCTCGCTCACTGGGTGGTGCTTTGATGTGGATGTGAGTGCAGTCTATAGCACCAACTACCTCAGGGTATTCTGATGTGCGGTGGAAGATACGCATACTTCTGGTCAGTTCCACATGGGTGGTGGGGAAATATATGTGTTCATTGGCATGTCGTGTCATGGCATCCAGGAATTGGTGGAGTACTCTGGATGCTGAAGCCTGTGGGATCCCCATGATATCCCCAGTTGGTCTTTGGAAGGTACCTGTGGCTAGTGTTCTTAAGCCTACTTATACCTTGGTATCCACTGGGATGGGTTCTCCTCTATTAGTTCTGTGTGTGAGGCGTGGTCGGCACAGCTCAATGATTTTCTGTTGAATGTCCCTGTCCACCCTATAATGCTCCACTATCTCCAGCTCGTGTAGGCCCTGGCAGGTTACCCTGGGTCTGTACACTCTTCTCCTCATCCTCACTGTGGGTCGGTTGAAAGTATTCTCCTTCTCACCACCCTTAGTGTCTAGCACATATTGATGGAGTAAAGCAGCTGCAGCCTCTAATATTTTTAGTTAGTTTTGCCAGTTAAAAATCCCCCGTCTGTGTATGCCGGTGGTGTAGGGTTTGTGGTAAATTACAGGTTGTTTGCATAGTTTATAGTTGTGTGCTGGCCTGCTGCATGTGTAATTGGCTGATTCTGATACATTCCACCTGCCAGCTATGCTAGTTCTCCTTGATTGCCTTCCTACTGCTGTTTCCCCAAAAACCAGTCTGGAAGGTGTTTGCATAGTTTATAGTAGTGTGCTGGGCTGCTGCATGTCTAATTGATTTATTCTGATACTTCCAACTGCCAGGTATGCTAATTCTCCTTGATTGCCTTCCTACTGCTGTTTCCCCTTCCCATTTCTTCCCTATTTGAGCCTCGAGGTGCGCTGCACATACCCAGTGCTGAAATGTAAACAGTGCTGCCATTTCCTATTTTTTTTTTGTCTAAAACCCTGTGCGCGGTGCACACACCCGTTTAGGCCATATACACACTGCTTAGGCACATTTGACACACCCCCTTCCTTAGCTGTGCTTAGTTAAGGGCAAACATGGGCCACAAAGCTCTAATGAGCTTGCAGCAAGCATGACACACTCCCTTATGAAGTCATTCAGCTCTTACACTTGCACTGTTGTATTGCTGCACCTACACGGTTAGGTGCAAGCTGACACTTTGAAGAAATCTGTGATTCAGTATAACTCCCCTCATTTGCATACCCCAGTGTGCAGGTCATTAATTACTGCACTAACACAGACCCTTTCCCCTTGACAACCAGTGCTCCCTGGTATTGTTTACATTCTGCATGCCACTGACTATAATGGCAAAATGCAGAATTAAATTAAAATTGACTTTTCAGATTTTTTTTTTATTTTCGGCCCGATCCCATATGCGCGCCATGCCCTATGCTTAAACGGCTGAGATCGGCCAAAAAAAAAGTTTAATTTTCATAATTATTAATCACTTTTTAATGCCAGTGGCCTTATATTTGGCCATTGGCATGTCTAATGTACATAATACATGCTTTTCTATGAGCTGTCATGCCTCCACTTTGTCAGTTGCAGAGATATACTCAGTTATTTTCTAAATACTTTTCTGCAGTGACATTGTTCTAGCATGGAGACCTGGCAGCTTGGTGAATCGCAAAATCACCTCATTTGCATGGTTTTCACTAGCAAATGAGGTGATTTGCATATTTGCCAGTTTTCCATGCTAGAACAGTGTAGGACTGCTCATGCAAGTGAAAACAGCACTATCCTGAATCGCTCAGTGGCTATTTTCCATGCAGAAGCTCCTACATTGTTCTTGCATGGAAAATATGGCTTTCTGAATCCTGGGGAATAACTGATGAGTTAGTGTGCAGGATAATGATCCTGTTTAGCAAATTGTTTTCTGTATCAAGGCCATAGGGTTTGAACCCTCTCTTGTTTTTATTTTTTTTTATTTTTCAAAGACTTAAAAGTATTCTAGAAGCATCTCTGGTGTCTAGTGGTAGTACAGAAGACTAACACACTTTGTATGAGTGCTAAGGGTAGGCTTTGCATCTTTTTAGCTATCTCCAGGGTATCCTTGGTGTCTTGTGTTCCCCCATCCCACATCTTTTGTGCTGCACAACATTGTTCTATTACATTTTAAGTGCCTTTAAGGCCTGGTAGTTATATATGGTGTCTAGTCTTCCATTTGCCTCAGTATTGTTGGATTTGCATGTTAGAATAGTTGACTGTTTAGTATCTTTAAGGCACAATATAAAGAGTTATCCCTGGTGCCTAGTGTTCACCCATCCCCTGTCTTTTCTGCCACAAAACATTGTTTCATTATCAGTTAAGCACTTTTAAGGCATGATACAGTTATATCTGATGTCTACTGTTTCCCCCTGCCTCAATATTACAGGATTTGCTTGTTAGTCTGGAGGAGTGTGATGGTGTGACAGCCCCCATGCACATTAATGCATTTATATATATATATATATATATATATATATATATATATATATATATATATATATATATATATATATAAAAACACACACAAACACATGGAAACCCCCTCCCCCCACTCATTCAATCCAATTGCACTCATGGACACACTCACAGATTTACCCAGGCGGACACACACATGTGCACACACAAACACGCACACACACACACACACACACACACACACACACACACACACACACACACACACACACACACACACACACACACACACACACACACACACACTCACACCACCGATACTTGGCTGCTAAAGTCCCTGCCACTCACCTATTGGAAGCAATGGTGAACAAGGGCTTTTGGTCGTGTTCAATAACATGGGCAGCCGAGTGATTCTCTGAATAGCTTGACTGCATAAATGCCTTACCGTGGCTATTTCTAGGGAAGTGTGCATGGCTAATTAGCATAGGCTGCTCCTCTGGAATACCTCATTAAAATTTTTAGTCGGCTGCAGAGACAGTCCCTCACAGTGCTGCAAAACTTTGTGGTACAGCAATGTAGTGGGGCTGTGTCTGAATCAGAAATGGTTGCCACAAGGTTTACACAAGGCTTACACCTCATGTTAGCTTTTTTGAATCAGCCCCTATATTTCTTTGGATGTCAAAAAGGCATTTGTTTTCTGAATTATAAATATCTTCTCATGCTAGTTTTGCCATATGCTGTTGTACTCCATGTCCAATTTAAACTTAGTTTGAAGACAATAATTAGATCCCTTGGGCACCCATTCTACCAGTGCGCTAACAGTATAAGCAAGGGCACAAGGGATCAGAAGAAGAGCCTATCAGCAGTATATTCCCTTATATGCTACATTTATTATGATCTACTTACCACTCTAATGGACATACTCCGCAAGAAGAATGGACTGATATCGTCAGATTACAAGGTTGCATATATTTTGTCCACCCCACTCTCCACCACTTCCTCCCCAAAATGGTGGACCTTGGCCTGGAAATGCCTGCATCACGTTTTCCTAAAACCTAAAAAATTATCCAAAAGTTTTGCTCATGTCAGCTTTATTTGTTTGAGATGTCAGGAGTGGGAAGTTGTGCATTGTTGAACTCACAATTTTTTTGAGTGTCCACTAGTTAAAAAGTACTGAAATAATTTTTTGAACTAAGTAATAGATGCAGATCAAAAAAATCAGTCTAGATCTAGATGGCCTAATTCTGTATGGCTTTGCTTCTTCCTTAGAGAAGTTATCTCTAATTCATACTATGCTCTTGCTAGCCATGAACACCATCATCAGGTAATGGAAGAGAACAAAGCCTCCTCAGATAGATGAGCTTTGACATGCAAGAGCAGATATCAAAAGCAGAATTCTGGGTCACCCAATACAGATAAGACGTAATGACTATTACTCTGAAATAATTTCTGTCTATAAAAATTGTTAAGGATGGACAAAGGATAAGATCATTGATTTTATACTTTAGTATCCCCAGTATCAGGGAGCTGTAGGTAGTAACCATCATGAAATATTAATAATAAATATTACAGTTTATATTCATAACCATTATGTAAATACATATGCACTTGCCTGCTCAAAGAATGTGTGTAGTTTTAACTGATTGCATTGCCTGAGTCTTGCAAGTTTCCCCAAGTCAAACTGATAACAACGTAGCATAGAAAAAGATCTAGTTTTCACATTCTGAAATGATAACTGTTTTAGGTATCTTCATTGGTGGTTTATCATACTGTATTCATACTTCACCTTGCATATGCCTAGAGATCACATGGTTATAAGCCCCTTTATATTAGATCAATGCACATGCAGGTTCTCACAAAGTATGATAGTTTCTCCATATGCCATGCTACACTATCCCCCGGATTTACTATTCTTTCATGCAGGACTAGCTTAGTCCTGCATGGAGGTGGCCATTTAGGAGCAGGACGGCAGCGGGCCATGCATATTAATGAGGCATGCTGCCTGAGCTCCTAATCTTACACGGAGCATGTAAGAGTGCAAGGGGCGTATCTGAGCTTTCAGAATATACACGCCCCCACAATGAAGAACAGCAGAAAGGGATAAGAAATGAACGAGACCACTCTTAGGTGTCCACATATCCCCAACAACATTCCCCCTGGTGTACAAGAGCAAGTGAATATAAATAAAATGAACAAACCTTTTTTTATTTTTTTAAAAATCCGATTAAAGCTAACTGTAGGTGTGTGGGTGTGCCCATCGCTTAGCTACTGTTAGTGCAGCTTAAATGGCTGAAGAGGATAATAAGGAAGATATATGCAAATGAAGCAGCATAGCAATAGTGTAGTGGGCAGAGCCTTCACTTTATGAACAGGCATTCCCGGTTCAAGTCCCACTCAACACATACCATTTTCCATAGCAAACATGTTATGACCAATATTTGTGTTGCATAACCCACTAAATATTTATGAACTGGAGTACTGCAGTAAATGCACATGTGATGTGTCAGTGTCATAATGAATAAAGCACCAGTAAGCAGGTTTAAGCACCAATAAGCAGTAGTAAGCATATTTAAGCACTAGTAAGTGAGTTTAAGCCCATTTGCATGGGGGTAAGCAATGCGCACACAGGTTAAGCAATTCTGAAGCTAACTCTCTGTAAGCATATGTAACCAGAGGTTAGCATTGCTTACACTCACACAAACCAGAGCAAACCTGCTTACAATGCTCAAAAGTGCCTTAATCACTTTGTATCCAATGGCCCTTGTTCTGCCCATCAACAAAATAAACAGCCTTGCAGGTCTTGAACCCAGGACCCTATACACTATAATCACAGTAGTTAACCACCAAGCTATCACAGCAGTACAAAAGAATGAGGTATCAGCAAACAAGTCTTCACTATAGTAAATTCAAACTGAACCTGTGAAAGGAATCAGTATACAGACATATGTTCCATAACCGACTACATAAAATAAATATGTGAACTGGAGTACAGCAGTAAGCCCAGAAGTCAGGTGTAATTGTAAAAGAGTGTTGAAGTCCCCAATAAAACACAAGGACCCCATACAGTGTATGTACACATGAATCAGGGATACCAGGCACACATATAAGATGTAATGAATAATAAATCAGTGCCAAAAAGGAAATATAATGCAAAGTCAAATGTAAGCAATGCTAAGATTTGCACAGGCCAGCTTAGGAGGTGTAAGCAATGTGTAGGCCAGCTAAGTCAATGTCCCCAGTGTTATATCCCTTTAAACAATGCCAACTTTAGGTAAGCAGGTTTGCCCATAGCTTAGCCTTTTCAAAACTGGCCAATCCCAAAAAAGTGTGGGAAATTGGCCCTACTTAAACCCAAGAGGTGGGAATACATTTCATAACTGGTTGTAGCTTCCCTTGCAGGCTCTAAGTCAGGAAGGGGAGAGGGTGTGCACTTTCAGGTGCAGTGCTGGTTTATCCAGGAGTGCAGAGTCATGACAGGACTCCTTGTCAAAGACCATGACCAGAGACTGCTGCAGGGCCAGTACCAGGGTTCCCAATATAAGGCAGAAGCCTGGGTCCATTTCACCTGTGGCCTCACCAGTGCCACTGGCATACCCTGAACTGGTGAGCAGGTCAGGCATCACTATGCTGACCTGAAGTGGCGTAAGGGGAACCTCTTGGACCAGTGGATCCAAGAGGCTAGAATGGCAGGGGCTGTACGAGCTGTATGTAAGTATCACCCCACTATGTGTCTATTAATTGCCAGCTCATGTATATCATGGATAGGTATGGCTAAATATTCCTCTTATGTCCTTCACAGCTGCAAGTGAGCGGGCCGTGAACCAGGAGGCCCATGGAAGTCACCTGGAGAGATTGCGACATGAGGCAAGTCAGTAATACTCTTGCATTTACTGTCATAGGAAATACTTCTAAAAGTATTAGTAAATTAATTGCCTGTATAAAATCTGCATTTTTAAGGCAAGTACTGCATACACTGGAGAATATGGCAGGAAGAGTCTCATATAGTTTGTATGTAAATAAAAGCGTAATCGCCTGACAATAAAGGTCTAACTGCTGGACTGCATGTAATACTCTGGTATCATATCGTAATGTAGATTTGAAATAATGTAATAGTACTGTTGTATTAAGCATTACCCATACCGTGCACCATAAATAGAATGTGTAGGAATGTCTGTATATTACTGGTGTAATCCGCAGAGGCCACTTAGTACAACTGAGAGACACGTAGACAGAAAACAGGGCAAATGCAGACAACAAAACCCGAATAGCACGTGCAACTGAGATGTGCACTGTTTTTTAGCACACACAGCCATGGTTCGAATCCTGCCAGTGGTAGTAGTCTGCATACAGAATCATACCCCACAGCTGTACAGATATGTCCAGAATTTCCAGTAAAGTGACCCATATCTGTTGCCTGTCAATCTGTCTCCCTGGGAAATCAGTGGGATGATCCCAGATGTATAGGTTCATAGGTTGGTACTAGGCTATCAGCCCTAGGGCCTATACAATCCTAGCCATAACAATTTCCTGGCTATTTCTTCCCACACTATTTACTTCCCTGGACCCCTGTCTAGCAGGGAGACTGATGTGATCCTCGAGGTGAATTTTTTTTCTCAAACAAACAATTTATATAAACCACATGTAAGTCACACCCAATAAAATTCATCAATGTGTTGTTAAAGAAATACCACATTATTTTTTATAAAAGAACCATAAAAATCATTACATAGACTCTAGTACATAGTAAAACAGTTACATAAAAAATTAATGTAAATAATTCTGTCTTTGTTTTAAAACAGGTTTCAGTGATATCATTTGATTATATAAATTGTTTGTAGTAGGATATTGAGTTAATACTGATGAAGGGATTTTAACCTGAAAGCTTTGTTCTCTGTGATTAAATTGCTATGCTACCCAGTTCATTTTTCTTTTATTGTGCTTTTGTTCGAGTTGTGTTTTACTTAAATCTGTGATTGATTTGACTGATTTCTTCAAATGTAGCATGTCCAACAGCAATGGGTTTGACATGGTCTTGTATGTTAAGCAGAGATCGCCTCTGAGTAGATGATATGCGACAGAGTATAGCTGGAGTATTTTAAGGTGATCAGCATAGGGCATCTGATTTAGGCCTCTGATTCTTTTAGTGAGGTATTTCTGCAACCTTTCCAATTGTTGCAGATGTCTTGAGAGGTACATACCAAACAGGGAGTTGTATTCTATAATGAGTCTAATGAGGGATGCGTACAGTGGGACAATGACCTCCTTTTTTCTGGATGAAAAGCCCTTAGTGATGAGGTGTGCCACATAGAAGGATTTCATGACTGTTGTGGTGATGTGGTTATCAAAGGTGAGACCACTGTCCACCTGTGTCCCTAAGTCTCTTATCATACCTTCGGTGTTAAGTGTACTGCCACCTATGTGGTAATTCATGGGTACATGCTTTTTCTTAAAGGGGATAACTATACATTTCTTGGCATTGAGCTTGAGCCCATGGCTCTGGCACCAAGCATCTGTTTCTGTAAGGCCCTTTTGTAGAGTATCCACATCATTTGGGGATTCAGTAATGGCTCCCAGTATGCAGTCATCTGTGAACTTTGTTAGCCAGAGTCCCTTAGCATTGGCCTGTACTTCAGGGAAGTAGATATCAAACAAGAGCAGTCCCAGGACTGAACCCTGAGGTACTCCACTTGTCACATGTCTGGAGCTGGGTTTGGAGTCGCCTACTTTTACAGTGTGGATTCTGTAAGTAAGCCAGTTGGCAACCCATCGAGTGACGTAGGGATTAATGCCCAGCTTAGTAAGTTTATCTATGATTCCAGAGTGGGGGATGATGTCAAAGCCTTGGCGAGGTCCAGATAGGCTGTGTGGACTGCCTTACCCTCGTCCACGGCTCTGTAGACTGATTTGAAGAAGTCAATCAGGTTCAGAAGACAAGATCGGACCTTCCTGAACCCAAACTGGGTGGGGTCCAGTGTTTGAAGGTTCCCAATGTCTTGGTTTATAAGTTCCATGATAATATGTTCCATGGCCTTGAAGATCAGGCTCATCAGACTGATGAGGCGGTAGTTCCTAGGATCCAAGGTGGATCCACCCTTGTGGAGTGGGATAACTGTAGCTGTGCACCACTCAGTGGCCACAAAGGCTGAGGTGAGGCTATGATTAAACATGACACTTAGGTGAGGTGCCAGTTCATTTTGTAGTTCATGTAATGCACAGCCCGGGATGTCATCTGGTCCCATGGATGCTGTATTCTTAGCTTTGGAGAGTGCGGTTTTTACCTGTGTAGCTGTTATTACCGGAATTAGGCAATCTTCCAGTATTGAGATGGGCCATTTAGGGATGAGAGGGGGGTGAAGTTGGCACTGAATTGATCTGCTAGGATATTGGCAATATCCTTGGGATCAGTATATTTAATGCCATTCTGTTGTAGCTCAGAGCAGATCTGAGCATTGCCATTTAAATTCTTGACATAGTTATAGCATGCCTTGTGGTTGTATTTGGAATCTTGGGCAATTTTTTTTCATAACTAGCTTTGGAGGATTTTATGAGGGATCTCAGCTTCTTACTGAGGCTGGTGAGGGAGTTTTTTTGCATTCTGTGATTTTCCTCTTTCCTGCAAAAGTTTCTTCCTTTTGTTGTAAAGTTTGTTTATAGCAGGGGACCACCAGATTCACTTCCTTTTTTTTAGAAGAGAGCATCTTGGTTCTATTTGGGATGGCACGATTCATGCATGAGTTTATGTGCTCATAAAGTGCCTTAGTGTAGAATTCAGCAGTCGAACTTTCAGTTCCCGTCTGCATGTGTGTCATGAAGTTTGTCACTTCTGACTTGATCAGCATGAAGTTGGCTTTGGAGAAGTTTTTATTGAGGTTTTCTTACTGAGGGGTGGGGGTGGGATGTGGATGTTAAGGCTGATTAGCTTATAGTCAGACCTGACCAATGAGGGGGTGACCATAGGTGTGGAACATTGATTTCCCATGTTGGTAATGACCAGGTCTAGGATATTGGAGCCCCTGGTGGGGCTATGGATTAGTTGATCCAGGACGTTGGAATTTATGAATTCCAAGAACCGTTGGGCAAAGGTGTTGGTACATGAGTAGTTTTCCCAGTTAATGGCAGGGTAGTTAAAATCACCCAGTATTAGGGTGTTGGGTTGTATCTTAATATTTTCCAGTATATTTAGAAAGGTGTAGTGAGAATCTTGGGACATGGTGGGGGATCTGTAGCAAGCTAAAATCTGGATTGCAGTCTTACCTAGAGTTAGTTGCATCTGGAGAATTTCAGACGCATTGTGTTGGGCAGCTAGCATGGTGGTGTGAATATCCTTGGTGAATATGGGCACTCCTCCACCTTTAGTGTTTCGGTCCTGGTTTGTTGGCCGAAAAGCATGGTAAGAGTTGTAGCCTGGTGTCGCAGGGGTGCTCTCTGGAGCCTTGAATCAGGTCTCAGTTACTGCACAGATATCGATGTTCTCCATTTTTAGGAGTGCCTCGAGAGAGGGCATTTTGAGGTTTAGACTTCTAGCATTGAGTAGCATTACCTTCAGAATTTGCATGCTTGTATCTGTTACAGTGATGGTTTTGTCCTTTGAACTTTGCCTAAAAAAGGCACTATAGGAGTGGCAAGAGCCTTAGCTAGTAACCTGAATCCCAGGGGCAACAGGTGCAGACCATCTCTGGCAAAGCATTGTGGTCTGTTGATCATGTCATCCCAGGCAGACAGATACTGGATTCCCTTTGAATGACACCAGAAGCTTAGCCAATTGTTGAAGTCAATCATTTTGTCCTTATATTGTGGTATAATTCTGGGCAAAGGCAGGATGCTACTCAGGGCTAGGGTCATACCTGCCTGGGCCACATGATCCGAGAGCTCTTCCATGTCTCTTTTCATGTAGTCCAGGGAGCTACATCTCAAGTCATTCACTCCAACATGGACAATGACAGTCATATTTGTACTTGTTGTGGAGTGACTTGAGTGCATGCGTTATGTGGTGGATCCTGGCATCCGACAGGTAGCTGACTGTAATTTTCTCCTTGTTCAGCTGGTGAGTTTGACATCAGTGTGCCTGTCTATAGAGTCACCTATGACTAAAGTGTTAGGTACGCTGTCTTGCCTTAGGGGCTGTTGCTGGGTGGCACACTGGTGTTGTGAGCTATGTGACACTTTGGTTGTGATTGGTGTTTGTTTGCATTTCAGCTTCGAAGGTCTTTGTTGTTTGGGCAGGTTACAGTTATGGGACTCCACATATGTGGATTTAATGTTGCTATGTGTGGGTGTTGGTGGGTGTGGGCAGCAAACAGGAAATACAACTGATTAACACACATCTTTGAGAGCAAAGCTGGCACACTAGCATCTCCCCAAAACCTTATGAGACTAAGAGGCCAGGTATGTCCCATTTACACCCCCATCTTGTCAAGCAGTGGCCAGAGTGTGTACAGTACCAGAGTGAGATGTATGTGCATAATAGTAATGTGGAATCTGGTACTGTGTGTGACAACAATCAGGTAGTGCTAACAAGCATTTCTCCCACAGGTCTGTCAGATGCCAACACTGTGCCCAGAAATACAAGAATGATACCCTGTACTGGTACTGTTTACATTGGTATTGTATGGCATTGTGAGTGATGCAGTTGCTCTGAATAATGAGGTATTATCACTGAAAAAATAAAATGTATGTAAAGAAATAACATTATGCATATCAAGTTATAACATGTATTATTCTGCATTAGCTCTTTAAACAAATTGTGTTCTTAATTGAATTTATTATCCAGTTGGCTGCCTCATTCAGTATGTATTTTGAATTTTTAATTAAATAATGATGTGTTTAGCAGTTTTGTATCACACTGAAGAAGGAGTAATCCAAAAGCTTTGTGGTTTGAAATTTTGCTGCTACTTATCGTTTTTATCTGTTTTAAAATAAACTATTTGGATGTAACTGAGCCGTTTTATTTTGCTTGATGTGCACACCTCCCACAAGCATGTACAGTGACATGTGGAACTGTACCTGGAATGTCTGGCCCATGTTGTGTACACAGATTGTTATCATCAGATGTGCCAGTCCAGGCCTCATGTGGTGGGAACTGTTAATGGATGGCAGATTGAACCAGTACCTACATTGATAGCATGATACCAGTATTCCCTGGTGTCAGTGTCATCTGTCCATACAGAGCATGTTTGCAGGCATGGTATGTCCTTTGTGGGTCACATTTGAAGGCACCACAGGTGTTGCAGGTGTCCAGTGGGGAACATGGGGAAGGTGCACTGTCAGCATGTACGTGCCTATTGGACTGATGGTTGAGGTGCCATGCCCACTGTAGCCCACTGCTATTACACCATGGTTACTATTAGTGGCCAATATGCAGGGTACTACCAATGTAGCAGCTGTTGCCTAGGCAAGTGTGTGTGTGTGTGTGTGTGTATGAGACATGGGTTGACAGTATTATCTGGGTAATACTAGGGTAGCTCACTTTGACTGGCTTTGATGTCACATGTAGGGGTATGGATATGCACCCCAGCCTCTCAGCTATTTCACATCTGTTATCCCTGTACAGTGGACATTGTGATATATACTAGGGCCACCATATAAGAAATTTGCAAAACCCGCTCCCCATTGACTCCAACACACACACACACACACACACACACACACACACACACACACACACACACACACACACACACACACACATGTCATGTATGGGATGAGAACTCCTACCTAACTAGTTTATTATACTACGCAGTCACAGGATGTACCACAGAGATTAGTGAAGTACTCCTTCCCCAAAGGAATATTTCATAGTGAATGACATCAGCAGGATTGCCAAAGTAGGACATCTGAAGTGTAGTGAGTGTGACTAGCCTAAAATGCATTGCTCTCTGCACAGACATTGAAACACACACAAAACATCTACAACTGCCATGTGTGGGGACAGAAACCCTACTACAGTTCTGCATCACACTACATCATGAAGCAGTTATAAGACACACCATGCAGATAACTGGAGTACTCCTTCCCCAAAGGTGTATTTCACAGTGAATGATGTCAGCAGGATTGCCAAAGTAGGGCATTTGAAGTGTAGCCTAAAATGTATTTCTCCCCGCACAGACATAGAAACACACACAAAACATCCACAATTGCCATGTGTGGGGATAGAACCCCTATCAGAGTTTTATATCACACTACGGCATGAAACAGTTATAGGATGCACCACAGGGATAACTGGAGTACTCCTTTCCCAAAGGTGTATTTCACAGTAAATGACATCAGCAGGATTGCCAAAGTAGGGCACTTGAATTATAATGAGTGTGACTAGCCTAAAATGCGTTACTCCCTACACAGACATAGAAACACACATAAAACACCCACAACTGCCATGTGTTGGGATAAAACCCCTACCAGAGTTCTATAGCACACTACAGCATGAAGCAGTTATAGGATGCACCATGGGGATAACTGGAGTACTCCTTTCCTAAAGGTATATTTCACAGTGAATGACATCAACAGGATTGCCAAAGTAGGGCATTTGAAGTGTAATGAGTGTGACTAGCCTAAAAAGGCATTGTTCTCTACTCAGACGCAGACACACACAGTTGCCAAGTCTGGGATTAGAACTCCTACCTAACTATTTTATCACACTATAGTAGTCCACAGTTATAGGACATGCCACAGAGATCATCAGACTACAGCTTTCCCAAAGGTGTATTTCAAGGTGGATGACATTAGCAGCCTTGCCAAAGTAGGGCATTTGAATTGTAGGGAGTGTTTCTAGCCTAAAAGGCATTGCTCTCTACACAGACACACAGTTGCCAAGTCTGGAATTAAAACTCCTACCTAACTATTTTATCACACTACAGCAGTACACAGTTATAGGACACGCCATGGAGATTATTTGGCTACAGCCTTCCCAAAGGTGTATTTCAAGGTGGATGACATTAGCAGCCTTGCCAAAGTAGGACATTTGAATTGTAGGGAGGGTGACTATCCTAAAAAGCATTGCTCTCTACACAGACAGAGATAGAAACATGCACACAGTTGCCAAGTCTGGGATTAGAACTCTTACCTAACTATTTTATCATACTATAGCAGTACACAGTTATAGGACACATCACGGAGATTACCAGGCTACAACCTTCCCAAAGCTGTATTTCACAGTAGATGACCTCAGCAGGCTTGTCATAGCAGGGCTATGGAGAGGCCAGTGTGTGTGCATTGGCCATAACCCATTCATCTAGGGGTTGACACACCACATGCGGGCACACATAGGGCCATATTCCACAGGTACGTGTATACAGCTGTTAGATGACTACTTCCTTGTACAGTCATGTTGCACAGCTAGCACTTGAACCACATAGTCGGTACTGCTGACAGATACTGTTGGCTAGTATCTGCAGTGAGTAACATCTGAACCTCATGTGGTTGTAGCCATTTGGCTGTGTGCTGGGTGGGACAGGTCTGGATGACTCCTTGTCACAGTCACTCTCTTCCACACATCTATGTACGTCTACTTTTGGCTTATTATAGTGTGTTGTCCTTGGATATATGTCTGTATTCCTATCCACTGTGTGTGCAAAGCATGAGTGGTGAATACTGAGGAGTGTCTGCACTAACATCTGCAACTGCCAGATATGTCTGATCCACTGTTGTTTGCAGACATGGGCTTCATGTGTGTAAGTGTGTGAGCATGTCCAGTATGACCTTTCAGTATGTTGTTGTCTGACATTGCCTTCATTTCCCTAAGTGTGTGAGCATTCCCAGTATGCCCTTCTGTATTGTATGTGTGGATCGATTCCAGGTAGTTTGCACTCCACTGCAGACTTTTGTGGTGTACACCTACAGGTAGCAAACTGTTTCTGCAGGATATCCATCGATCATTTGGAAATATGGGGACAAAGAGTGCAGGGGATAGTGTGTACTGTAGGTGATTGTATCTGTGCTGCTTCAGCTACACAGGACTGCTGTTAGCATAGATATTCAGACATGTGTACTGTTATACACTGTGATGTTTTCTGTCTTCATGTACTGTCAGGTGGACATTCCTGCTCACAATGATGTCTTGGGGACAAGGGTGACTGCAACTGTGTGTGGTATTGTAAGCAGACGCCTACATATTCATGGTAGGTTATGCCATCGTGGAGGGGGTGCTACAGATGCTGCTGGGTCTGTGTATTCAGTTCAGCACCTTGGTACAGTGCTGGCAGGGGATCCCATACATGTACATCCATCAACATGACAGTATAGCCTTATATTGTTATGACAATACCTCACAGCTGTACAGTTTCACACAGGTTACCCAGAGGCAGGGGCCAAGAGTCAGGACATTACCCTTATTATGGTGTACAGGCAGGTATGTAGGCACCCATTTATGTGTTTACAGCCAGGGATAGTGTGTGCACACAACTTTGTGTCGGACTTTGCACATTCCATGCTGCCCATGCTCCCCCCCCTCTCAGTTATTCTCTCCTCTTCCTTACATTATGCATACATTCTCTGATACTTTCCCTATGGTTATCACCCTATCATGGCTGTGTGTCATTGTTGGTCGACAGTTCGTGTAGTGGGACATGGTGGACATATTACTGTGGTTTGCCCACATGGCCTTGCATATGACATATGTGGAGTGTGTTGTGTTAATTGGGTGTCCATGACATAACATGTATTGGCAGTACGTGTGAGACATAGGCCCTTGGCAGAGACCTGTGGGCCATCAGCTGTTGATGTGGGCCAGATGGTGCAGGCCGTTGCATTCTGCCTGTCCTACAGTCTCAGACCACCATACAGTATATTCCCCTGCGGTGAAAGGGTAGGTGTGCTAGGTGTTCATGCCACTACCTTCTATCAGCCTTGATCGGTGGTGTGGATGCTGACAGGGTGCTACCTACAGCTGGTGACATACCTGCATGGGACACCTGCACTGCATGCTGCATTCTTTCACTATTGCCATATATAGCTGGGGTCATATTGTACCCATTCCCCACAGCAGGGGTACAACCAGAGAGGTACCTGTGGGTGGTGTTTGGGTGAGCTGGGTGCATGTGTGCTATGGACACTACTTGCATCTGACACACAGATATGCATTGGGCATTCCAGTTATGCTTGCATGTGCAGGTACAGCAGCTGTTTCCCAATACATCAGTCCTGCCTCCTTTGTGATCTGCTAGTGTTTGGGCAGACAACACCAGTATCTCCTACTACAGGACCAGATAATGTGATGCATACTTGTTTGTACTATTCCAAGGGTGTGTCCATTTGACAGTGACACAATACATACTATATGTCTGGGGTACTTTCCCCTGTGTACTGCTTGTATATCTAGCCCAACAGCCATGCCATGTCAGTCTTTCAGATGGTGACACATATTACTACAATACATTTGCAATGGCTTACTGCTAGCTTGTGTTAGTATTGTGTTTGGCACTGCAGTTGTGAGGACTTGTCTCTGTCATCAGCAGTAGTGGGCAATGGCCACCAGGTCTTACCTCAACATGCATATATACCGACCACTCTCACACAATATGAAACACACACCAACCTAACACACACATACCTGCATATTGTGCAGCTGCTGCAACCTATCCTGCTACCTTGGCCACCTCTGTGCATCTGTGCTCCACTGGTATTATACCTACACATGTTCCTACATTTCTACATCGGGTTGTGGGGGGGCACACCTGACTGTTATGGCATGTGTACATCAGATTGGGGGGTGCAAACCAGACCATTACTACATACATATGTAGGGTTGGGGGTGAACACCTAAATGTTTCTACATTCCTAAACAGGACTGGGGGGACACCTGTTACTACATTTCTACACAGGATTGGGGGTGCATACCTGACTGTTATTACATTTCTACGTAGGATGGGGGGGCACACCTGACACTTGTACACATTTGGTATGACTGTACTGGTATGTCAGGTACTCCATTTCATTCTGTATTCTAACCTATCATGTTGACTAAAGGCATATCAGTGTACTACAGGTCTTAGGTTTGATTGACCTAAATATTAGTTTCTGACTCCCTACCCTTGAGATCTAAGATCCCACTGCCTGACCTGCTGTAGTCTGTCTGTGTAGGCCTGGGGGGGTTACCCACAGGCATCATTCATAGGCCATAGCACAGCCTTTGTTTGTGTTTGTCTACACCTGTCCTGCTGGCTGTGACTGTTGTTGGGTATGTGAACCCCCCCCGATGGGCATGTGTGACTCACTTACATTGTGGGTGTCCCAGTACTGAGGGTGGTGCTGCAGGGCTGCCTATGTCAGATGCACATAGTACACTCCCTACACATGGTTGAGCACAGGTAGTGTCATGTTTGGCATCCCTTTTACTGTATGTGAGAGTCAGAGAGAGGTGTTATTCCCTGGGTCCCTCCTGTGTCAGTGTATGTGCTATGCATTGCCTCTTTGCCAAGGCCAGGGCATACTTGGCAAGCCTCCTTCTGCTTACTGGGGCAGGCTCAGGTTGTTCCTCCTCTGAGACACTCTGCACCTGTGCAAGCCTTGACAATGGTGGGGAGCTGTGTGGCCCTGCCCCATGCTGTTCCTGCTGCAGCTGTTTCCGCAGGATCATATTGTGTAGCATGGCACATATGATGACAATTTGGGTATATGCTGCTGGTGAGTACTGCAAGGCTCCACCGGATGTGTCCAGACACTGGAACCATGACTTCAGCATCCCATACACACGCTTTATTATAATTTGTGTCTGTGCATGTGCCTCATTATTGAGTTCTTGTTCGGGTGTGTGTTCATTTCTGATGGGTGTCATCAGCCATGGCTCCAGTGCATATCCAGCATCCCCCACTAGGTGACCGTGAGGGATGTCTCCATTGGCAAATCTCTGGTACAGCTGCACCAGATGCCAGATGTGGGAATCGTGATAGCTTCCAGGGCAGCCAGCACACACATTCATTATTATGCCCTGGGCATTGCACACAACCTGGCAGTTTATGGAGGGGAAGCCCTTGCGTTTGATTTAGACCCTACCCCGCTTACCGGGTGGTGCTTTAATGCATATGTGCATGCAGTCTATAGCACCCACTACCTAAGGGTATTCTGCTATTTTGTAGAACAGTTGCATATTGCTGGCCAACGCCTCACGGGTTTGGAAAAATATACATGCTCACTGGCATGTGCTGGCATGGCATCCAGGAACTGGTGGAGTACCTTGCATGCTAATGCCTGTGAAATCCCCATCATATCCCCAGTTGGCCTTTAGAAGGTACCTGTAGCTAGTATTCCTAGGCCTACACATACCTTGGTATCCACTGGGATGGGTTCACTTCTGTAAGTTCTGTGTGTCAGATGTGGCCGGTTCAGCTCAACAATTTGCTGTAGGAAGTCCCTGTCTACCCTATAGTTCTCCACTATCTCCAGCTCATGTAGCCCCTGGTAGGTTACCCTGGGTCTGTACACTGTTCTCTGTCTCCTCACTGTGGGTTGGTCAACAGCATTCACATCCTCACCACCCACAGTCTCTTGCACAAGTTGTTGTATGATAGCTATTGCAGCCCCTATCATTTTGTTGTTTTGCCTGTTAAAACTTCCCCACCTGTGTACACCAGCGGTGCAGAGTATGGGAAAAACCAGAGTGGAAGGTGTTTGCATAGTTTATAGTAGTGTTCTGGGTTGGGCTGGTCTGCTGCCTGTGTAATTGGCTGATTCTGATTCATTTCACCTGCCAGCTATGCTACTTCTCCTTGATTTACTTCCTACTACTGTTTTTCCTTCCCATTGCCTTCCTGTTTAAGCCTAGGGGCAAGCCATGCAAACACAGCTGCTATTTCCTGGTTTACCTTTTTTTTCTTTCAAACCCGGTGTGCAGCGCGCACACCTGCTTAGGCAATGTAAAGAGTGCTAGGCAGATTCCGATATACCCCCATGCCTAGCTGTGCTTAGCTAGGAGCAAACCTGAGCCACAGGGCTCCAATCCACTTACAGTATGCCTGACACCCCCCCCCCCATGATGTCAGCTAACTCCTAGGCTTGCACCAAGCTATTCCTGCTCCTACACTGTTGGGAGCTGACTAGCATGCTGGGAAAATCTGGGGTTCACTATCATTCCCCTCATTTGCATAGGATTGCCTGCTAATGCATAGTTACATGTCTCACACAGAGCCTCCCCCCTTAGCAACCGCTCCTCACTGGCCATGTTGACGTCTGCCTGCCATTGCCTTTAATGGCAGAATAGTGATTTTAGTTAGAATGCTTATTTTAGGTTTCTTTTCTTATTTTCTCCCCAATCCTGTTTGCATGCCGCTGCCCTACGCTTAAACAGCCAAGATCGGTTAAAAAAAATAAAAGTTGATTTTTTAATTTTTTTAAACTATTTTCAATGCCAATGACTTTATACTTGGCCATTGGCATGCTTCCTGAATGATATACACCCTTTATTTGGAGCTGTCATGGCTCAGTTTTGGAATTTGCAGAAATCCGAGTACATTTCTACAGATTACACTAGTCCTGCACGGCCGGTTTCCAGCTTCCTGGATCACAAATTCACATCATTTGCATGGATTTCTCCTGCAAATGGGGTAATTTGCATACAGGGGCTGAGTTCATGCAGGACTAGTGTAGGAGTGCTCGTGCATGCCCCTGCAGGTTATTCCTGGATCGCACGGCAGACATATTGCCTGCTAGAGCTCCTGCACTAATCATGCATGCCGAGCAAGGCTTGCAGAATCTGGGGATATGTCTCTCAGAGATTGTAAATTATGGAAATAAGATAGTTACATTTTAAATGTAACCTTCTACCCCATGTTTCATGGCAGCTTTATGTATTGTTTAGAAAGTGTTTTCATTTTTTGGTAGGTTCATGCATCTAATGTGCACCCACATAATATGTTAGATTTGATAAAATTAAAAGTATCAGACAGTATATGTACCAAGTTCAGATGTTTTTCTGATGCCCATAAGATGTTTCTTTTTGAGGGAATCAGTAATGTTATTTCATTGCTTTCACAAAATTATTTCTATATACTATATGATTAAATAATTTACTGAGACAATTTTGGCATACTTCCGTTATATGACAGAAACTGCAGAGCTTGAAATTAGTTTTGAATTAAGATGTGATTTGTATTGTTAAAATATTCTGCTGACATCAATATTCTGTTTTCTAATATAAATAACTACAAATGTTATTTATTCTAAGTGCATCCACAGAATATTTGTAGAACTGTAGTATGGCAAACAAACTAAGCAGAATGCTGGATTTATGTATTTGATTGCAACCACTGCATGGCAGAAATTCTTCAGCAAGAAAGTGGAGCAAAAAATAGGAGAATTAAATGGTAGACATATGTACAACTACTAATAAAGGAGGAAATTCTTCCATCACTAGGCATACATACCCTCACCATGGGGGCGCAGGGAGCTGCATCCAACAATTTGTTCTTCCACTATTTATGTTTTGTTGACACCATATCATTGGTGCATGGCAGATCAAGATGCTGACAAAGTAGTTAATGATCATTAGTTAAATATTCAGTATAATATCTTATAATCACAGTAAAAACACTGTGAAATAAATGATTTAAGGACATAGACTTTATATAAACATGTCAGTATCCTTTGAGAAGTCATCTATCACCTAAGACCTGATCCAGCTGTTCAGGATTTGGAAACTTATGTGGACAGTGAGCTAACTTTTGACCAACATGTGTCTATTGTTGTAAGAAAATCCTTCCATATTGCACAGCTTATAAGCAAAGGGACTATTTCTAGATCTAGGGATGTCATTGTCCCCCTTTACTCAGCTTTCATTCAGCCAGTCATTTAATATAATGGACCCTTTAGCATGTATCTATCCAGAAAAATGCAACAACTGGGACACCCACAGAGATACATTGCTAAAAGGATACAAGACCTAAACAACATGTCCTACATGGACCGACTCAAAGCCCTGTCACTAAACTCTGTATCCTACAGACTGCAAAGAGGTGACTTATGTCTGGCATACAAGGTATCTTCTGACCCATTACTGATGGATTTACTGCACATCAGCAAGTCAAATGGCATAAAAAATACCCGGTGTAGAAATTTAAACCTCTTCTACATCATCAACAGACCGTTTTTGACAGAAAGATATATTTTGAAGAGGATACTACTACTGTAGAACAGACTCCCCATCCACATAAACAAAGGTCTTCCCTGTCCATTTTTAAATGCAACTTAGATCTATGGATGGGAAAAGGAAATCTACCCCAAGGACTGACTCCTGTACTACTAATGGATGGGGGCAGCCCCTAAATGCTTTATCCCATGCATGGGTTCCCTCAGATTATCTACGGTATGATCCCAGTTATTCTTATCAGGGGTAATACATAATTATTGGTCATGGGATGAGTAAGGCCAATCTATAACCAAATAGAATAGGTTGTTTTGAGTATATAAAGGGAACCTGGCTAGGCGTAAAATGACCTGCAAGGGCAGCTAGCCTAGTACTTACCTATGAACATATAAACTGATGAAATGCACTTTTGAAGTACGTTTATGTGTATGAAACTTGAAGTGGCATTATTAAATAAATATATGCAATCATATCTGTACCTCAGCACACATAAACTGACATTTTGCTGTTAAATGCCTCTCACTGTAATATTTTTATAGGGAGCCAATGCATAATATATACAGTTTCTGCAGTTATGTTAATAAGCAAGGTAATACAACTACATCATCATTCTGCCAACATACTGTAATACATAGTGTTTAAAAGTAACCAGCTTTCACAAAGGAATTGCTGAAATAAAAAAAAAAATGAATCACAACCCTTGCTTACAATGTCATAAATTAATTTTATTTCTGTATTGAAATACTGCTATGTTATCTTTCTTTTCAGTTATCTGGACATGTCAATCAACTAGACAGTTGTCATTTATTTATTTTATTTATTTGACGTGTTAACCGAGTTAGTCTGACTGGACAGATACCCTTTTTTCAGCAGAGACTCTCGGAGAAAAGCTCCAACAGAAATCTTAAAATACAGTAAGTATTTCTTAAAATACAATAAGTAGTAGACATATTAACATAGGAGGAATGTAGTTTTGTCTTATACATTGTTAAAAAAGAAGTATTGTACAAAACTTTGTAGAAATACATTGAATAAAGGTATACTACACAAAATCATGTTATAAATTATAAAAATAATAAGGTAACAAACTTAGTAAAAAATAATAGACATTTGCACCATCAATGTTGACTGTCAGAAAAAGTCAATGGAGTGAAATAACATGGATGTAAAGTAGTTAACAATTGCAAGGAGGTCTGTTAGAGATATAGAAAGAGTCTGAGACTGGACTGTAGAGATAGAGTTGAAAAAAAAAAACAGCAATGAGAAGGACCTCAGAGGGTTCAGCGCTGAGGCTATCTTACACATAGTCTGGAGATATGATGAGAGAAACAAAGGACAGAGGAGAACAGATGCAGAGGCAAAGGCATGGAGACTATTTATATCCATATCTATAGTTCATTAACATTATATAGTATGAGAGAAGAAATATCACATAACTCACATCTTGTTCAGAAGCAAGAATACTGTATTCCTAATATGCATCCAATAATGTTTAAGCTGATAAATTATGGTCCATGATATATTGCAGTTCTTCAGGGCTGATTAAACAGAACATCAGCATCATCTTGAATATATGTATATTGGCTATTGATAGCAGAAGGTTTGTTGAGTGTTATATCACCTTTTATATTTGCCATGGGTTTTTGGTTCCTTTTATATTTGCCATGTGTTTTTGGTTCTTTGTGTGTTGTTGGCAGAAACAAATATGTACAAGTAGTTCTCTCACTGCATGAATGGGTGTGCCTTCCTTGAAGGTTGGGCATTGGGCTGGCAACTCGGCACTGTAAAAATCCACTCCCAATCATTAGTGGATCGGAGTTCCGCTGTGGCGACCGCTAACCGGGAAAAGCCGAAAGACTTTTTTAGTTCTTTCACTGCATGTTTTTGGTTCTTTGTGTGTTGCTGGCAGAAACAAATATGTACAAGTTGTTCTCTCACTGCATTGACATTTAGTGCTTCTAGAGCACTGGATACATAGCTTATGTCATTGCATACTTTCATTCTAGCATTTGGGTTCATTTTTAAGAACATTTTTAACTCCTGATTTTATTATATTATTAATGGCATTCTTTCATTTTCACAATGGCATGTATCCATAATACACCCTGTAATGGCTCATAATTATTTGTGAATTGGTGAAGTATCATTTTTAATAAAAATTAGTATTTAGCTATTTAAGCTGGAATTTTTCCTTGATTAATAAACCTTATATAGCCTTTTTATTCTACACCACAAGTTGTCAAACTCTGCTATATTCAATGAGTGAGACTCCATCAGACCACAAACAAGTCCTTGAGTCTAGCTTATAATTAAAAATTACTTTGAACCTACCTATATCAGAATACCTGTCAACTTCAACAAAAGTTACTGAAGCAATGGATGAGGGCAAAACAATGCACACATATATGTAGGGGTCTACTTCATTTGCCCTAACTTACAATTGACTGACACCCATTTGACTGACCCCATTTGACTGAAATTTCATTTGACTGACACTTCATTTGACTGACACTTCATTTGACTGATAAGTATTATTGACAGTCTCCTGAGCACTGTAAGGCAAGTAAATGAAATATGTCCACTTCCCCACTGTAGTGTGATCCTGGATTTAGAATATATAGTTAGGGGGTGTGGGGGCAAAGCCCCCTACTTAATTTCATATTATATTGTTAGGTTTTGCTTTAATATTGCTTAGTAAAACAAAAGTAAGTGGGGGGCTTCACCCCCATTGTGGGAGGGGGGCTGTGCCCCTCACCCCCCCAACTATATATTCTAACTCTAGGGTCGGGCTACAGTGGGGACATATTCCATTTACTTGTCTTACAGTGCTCTGGAGACTGCCAATAATACTTGTCAGTCAAATGAAGTGAAGTGTCAGTCAAATGAAATTTCAGTCATTTGGTCTCAGTCAAATGGGTGTCAGTCAATTGGAAGTTATGGCAAATGAAGTAGACCCATATGTAGACCTTTCAAAGGTGTTCAACATCTTCCCACACTCTGAAATTGTAGATAAACTCTCCCAGCTAAATATCAATCCCTGTGCTGGGTAGCAAACTGGCTTACAAATAGAACCAGTAAGTTAGGGTGGACAGCTATACTTCCTCCTTCTCCAAAAGACCTGTTATAGCTGGTATATCACAGGGCTACTCCTGTTTGGCATTTACTTCTCAGAGGTAAAAACAAATGTTAAGGGTTTATGGGTGTCTAAGTTTGCTGATGACTGCAAACTTAGTGTCCTCATAAACTACTCAAAGGGCACCAAGATTCTCCAAGAGTGCCTTTCTCAAACAAATAGCTGGTGCAAAACCATGGACTACAACTAAATGAAAAGAAGTGCATGAATGTATCATTTGGCAAGCATGACACACCTTAAAACTATCACATTGGCAACACACATCTGAAAGTTGATCTCATAGTTAGGTTCTGAGGAGCTGTGGTGACAATTAATTTTCCCTTGATCACCACATATCCACTGTTGTAAGGAAATCTTTTTTCATTGCACAGCGTATATACAAAGGTACTACATCCAGATCCAGGGATGAGATACAATCCCATTATACTTATCACTTATTGGGCTGATCATTGTGTATAATGCTCCTTTTGTTGTTTATTGGCCCAAACACTTATTACAACTGGAACACCCACAATGTTTTATGGTTCTAAATCATAAAAAGTAAGTAGACTGCCTTAAAACCTTGTCCCTCTTCTCAATATAATTCAGTCTACTGAGCATACCTCTCAACCTGGAAACATCAAAAATCTGGACAAAGGCCCATGAAAAATAGGCACAGATCTGTATGCTTATTAACATAAAATTTGCATACAGAATAATGTAACCCCACCCACCCCAAATGGAATTGTGGGATACCAACTTTTAAATGCAAACTGAAGAACAGACAACCAAAATATGATAATGTCATACAAAATAAGCAGAAGAACAATAGTGTTTTATTTATATTAATAGTTGAACTTGTGCAAAACTAAAATACAATAAAATTAACTGCAGCTGTGCTTCAGCCTTCTTCATTAAATAACACAAAATAGAAAACAGATCAAAACTCTTTTATTTATATTATTACATCGTGGTAAAACAGGACTGCAATTCCATCCACGAGTCATTGTGCCACATCATTGTCTTGCATAGTACTATCATTCTACAGTCACATTCCATCTTGGAGTCATCATGCCATGTCATTGTCTTACACAGTACTATCATACTACAGTCACAATCCATCCTGGGGTTGTCATGCCATGTTATTATCTTGCACACTACTATCATACTACAGTCACAATCCATCCTGGAGTTGTCATGCCATGTCATTGTTTTGCACAGTACTATCATACTACAGTCATATTCCATCCTGGAGTCGTCATGCCATGTCATTGTCTTGCACAGTACTATCATACTACAGTCACATTCCATCCTGGAGTTGTCATACCATGTCATTGTCTTGCACAGTACTATCATACTATAGTCACAATCCATCCTGGAGTTGTCATGCCATGTCATTGTCTTGCACAGTACTATCATACTAGTCATATTCCATCCTGGAGTTATTGTGCCATGTCATTGTCCTGCACAGTACTATCATACGACAATCACACACTTACACATATGCTTTAATGTACAGCAGTGCCAGTCTCTGATAAGACTGTTTCACCTCACATTCTACTTTTACTAAATCTAGTAACAGTCAATCACCCAATCATTGTGTGGCCGTTTAACAACTATTCCTCAAAAAGTGCTTAAAACTCAAATATCTTCAATATAGATTAAAAGACTATAATGTATTAAAACAATTACAACACAGGCAACCCACCAACATCCTCTGGGCAAAATCACCTGATCTTTGTGTCATCACAAACTCATAAAACAGTGTTAGTACAGACTAGTCATTTATAACATTCCAAACAGACTGCATGGATGTGAGTGTAGTATCAGCAGGTATTTTAAGCAGCTACAGGTGACACTGTGGTTGCTTAAATGAATATGTGGGTGTGTTAGTATCTGTAAATGTTGGAAAGTTCTTTGCAAGGAGCTAGTATAAGTTCTTTGCTACAGTTCAGAGCATTTTTCCCCTCAACTTTGGGTAGAGGGAGAGGCATCATACTAAGTCTGCCCACCAGTGCACTACATGACCTAGCTATGGATTTAGTGCCAAAGTTCAGTCCAGAGATATAATAATAATAAAAAAAAAAAAACATAGAAAAAATCCTTGGTCCAAATACAAATCAGACAGCTTCCATTTTCCATACTGTAAAATAAGAAACTGTACTAAATGTCAAGCTAAATGCCCAAACATAAACTGATACCTTCCCAATATAATCTCAGGAACTCCAAAAATGCACATTAAAATCAACAGAAATCAGGAAGATATGGTTAAACAAAATTAAAAGAACCAATAAATAAATTAATAAATAATGTCAACCATATAAGCACTTATTAGTTTTGTTGCTTTGAAGTACTGAGTCCGTAATGCCAGCTTCCACAAGCAAAAACACAAAACTGTAACCAAAGTGAAACAAAGGTAAAATAAAGAATCCACTTTAGGATAGTAAAACTTTATTTTCTGCTTTCGTCCATAAGACTTCCTCAGAATACATCACATTAACAACCCACCCATTTAAATGTATGTCATCAACCAATTAAAATCCAACTTCAATTAAGACAATAAACTTGTTTTAAAAGATATATCACCTTTTATATTTGCCATGTGCATAGCTGCCGCAGTGCGAGACACATAGGTTCATAGGTTCATAGGTAGGTACTAGACTATCGGCCCTAGGGCCCATACAAGCCTAGCCAAAAAATGTACCCTGGCTTTCGCCACCCAAGAAAATTATTTTCCTGTGGCCCTGTCGAGCAGAGCCACAGAAGTGATCCCTGGGGTGAATTTCCCATTTCCCATCAATCATCAAGATTTTTCTTGAAGAGTGCTAATGAGGAGCTCTGTTTGACATAGATAGGTAGTCTGTTCCAGAGTATGGGAAGTCTCTGGGACAGGAATCTATCCCTCCAGCATGTTCTGTTTATTGTGGTGACAAGGTTAAGGTCCCTAGAGCGTGTAGCTCGGAGGGATTGGGATTTCTTTAAGTGGAGCAAGTCCAACAGCTCTGGGTTTGACATAGCTTTGTATGTTAGTCCGAGATCGCCCCTGAGCAGGTGATATGCGATGGAGTAAAGCTGTAGTTTTTTGAGACGGTCTGCATAGGGCATCTGTTTGAGGCCAGTAATCCTCTTTGTGAGGTATTTCTGTGGTCTTTCCAGTTGTTGTAGATGTCTTGTGAGGTACATACCAAAAGGGGCGTTGTACTCTATAATGGGTCTAATGAGTAATGAGTAGAGGGGAACAATGACCTCTTTTTTTCTGGATGAGAATCCTTTTGTGATGAGATGAGCCAAGTAGAAGGATTTCCTGACCACTGTGGCGATGTGATTATCAAAGGAGAGACTACTGTCCACCTGTGTCCCAAGGCCTCTTATCACATTTTTGGAATTTAGTAGACTACCAGCTATGTGGTAGTTCATGGGTACAGAGTTTTTACCAAAGGGGATGACAATACATTTTTGGCATTGAGCTTCAGGCCATGGCTTTGACATCAGGTATCTGTCTCAGTGAGGCCCTTTTGTAGTTTGTCCACATCATTAGGAGTTTTGATTATGGCTCCTAGTTTGCAGTCATCTGCAAACTTTGTTAATAAAGACCTTCTGTGTTGGCCTGCACTTCAGAGAAGTAGATACCAAACAGGCGAGGACCCAGGACTGAACCCTGTGGTACTCCACTTGTCACTGGTCTGATGTCGGATTTGGAATCCGCTACTTTCACAGTGTGGGTTCTGTCCATGAGCCAGTTGACAACCCATCTTGTGACATAGGGATTTATACCTAGTTTGGTGAGCTTATCTATAATTCCAGAGTGGGGCATGCAACTCTTTTACACGTTGCTGCTGACTATAAACATTAACAAGGTGTACAGTTATTCAACAGCCACACCTCTCCAGCCCTCAGCTGAATTCTGACAGGCTGGCAGGCTGCTCCCGATGCTGACATCATCACGCATGCCTCTGTATGTGATGATGTCAGCAGAAAATTGCCAAAAAAAAAAAAAAAATCTGGGAAATTCAGGAATAAAGGGGGCCACTCGGTAATTCATGGCACCCCATTATTTGGACCTCAGAACCAGTAAATGCCGAGGAATTCAGTATGGTTGAGATGCATGCTACTGAGAGGCAACCTTTGCCTTGTATGTAGAGCTTCAGCCATACCACTCAACCTCTTAGCACAAGAAATCTGGACGAAGCCTAAAATAATAGGGTGATAAAGGGCCAAAAATAGGGACACTTTTTAAAAGCTGTGGTTATAAACTTAGAAAATTGCTAGAATAAAAGGGTTTATATCAGCATGGGTTTTCTGAAGAATCTTAAGTCTGAAATTCAAATGTATTTCATTATTTAGTGACTTCAATCCTATGTGATTTGCCAGGATATTAAACATTTTGTGAGGAACAGATCAAAAACAGGAGGCAAAAATCTGAACATTCTGGGAAAATCTGGACAGTTGAGAAGTATGGTTTCAACAGACCTTATTTTCTCAGAGCTATTATACATTTACAAGTCCAATGGTATTATAAACACCTGCTCAAGGGATGTCAATCCCTTTTTCAAAATAAAATAAGCATGTTGAAGTGATAGCTTTATGCCATAGAGAATACTGCTTCTATTGAACCATCTTCCAGCCCTCGTAAAGCAAAGCACTCCTCTTATTAACTGTAATTTGAATGAATGGATGGGTAACCACAAATTCACCATCAGTTTAACATCCCTGTCCTTCAATGAAAGGGCGAACATGTAAAGTCCCAACATATCCCTGTTTGCCCTATCTCTGGGTTAACTGCATGCAAAATATAAGGGCTAAAAACTACCATGAAAATGTAAGGCTAGACTTTTTCAGATTCTCACAGATCAATACCCTAGTAAGTATTTATGAACTTATGAAGTTATGATCAGTCCAGATTTTGATGGGATGTCCCTAATTGTCTTGGAATTTTGCTCCATCCTTCCTAAAACTGGGATTTTTTGAAAAGTTTTAAGGTAATAATACCAGCATTGAAACATGTTGCTTATTTGGGGCATTTTCCTTAATATGTTTTTTTTGCTTTGGCTTTAAATATGAAGGTAAATGTTAGGAGCTGTGGCACACATTCTTGGAAAAACAGAACAAAACAAAAAAAAAGAACTGGCTTTCTTTAATATTTATTTAATACTTGTGTGCGGTCAGATATACAGACTGATTGACTATTACCCTTCTGCATTTAGAATGATGCTATATAAAACAACACAAAATGTTTAACATTTTAAGTATGTGCCTGCACTGATAAAAAGCCTGTGTCTCCCCAGACAATCTGGTCTCACCAATTGAGAATCATTGTTCTTTACTAATTGATCCTTTACTTGATTTTTGCAAAGTGCTTTTCCAGGGGCTTATACCATCACTTTTTCCCTCTTCTGGAACATTCTAGATGTTAAGGACAATTTCAAAAGATAGAATTTCTTGTCACCAAATGTAAGTTTCTAATGTTGTAGCATGTTTTATGTTAATTTTGCTCTTACTATTTTGAACTATTCTGCTACATCACCACATTTTGAGTCAGGCACTTGGAGGTATTAGTGACCTTTATTCCTGCCTCTAGTTTCTTTCATGATGTACAAATTAATTTTTATAGCTACCATTTTAGTAAATGTTGTTGTTGTTGTTGTGTCTTTCGGCTTATCCCTGTTAGGGGTCGCCACATTGCTATACAGTAATTTAATAATGGTTACCCATCTTAAGTACCATGCATCTGAACTGTGACCCCTTGCACACACCCACACACACGCACACACACACACACACACACACACACACACACACACACACACACACACACACACACACACACACACACACACACACTTCTCCCATACAACAATTCTCCCATACATAAAAACGTAAAAAAATGGACGCATCTCAGCACTGGGCTGATCTCACATGCATTGATTCAGAATCGGGGAGGTGTCGCTTTCTGTAACACAGCCAGCTGTGTGATAATGCATAATTGGCTAAAGAGGTACTACTTGAAATGAGTCAATATTTTGCACTGATCTCACCAAATAACTGACTCTTGTCTCTTTTTATAGTTTGCATTCAGTTAGATTTTTTTTCTTGCAGACAGAGGTGCTACTTCTTCTATCATGATTAATGTAGAACTGAATTCCAGGCTGCATATAATCAATGAATTGCACTTAATTATTTAATTAAACTCTCAATTATTATATAAGAATTCCTACACCTTGTTACACATCTTGAACCACTTACATGAAAATCTTCCTACAGGGATGTAGCTGACTGCAGTTAGGGTACTGTTGTCATTCAAGACTCTCAATACATGCTACAAAATACTGTCTTTCTGGGTCTGTCATTAAAATTTCCTTTGCACCCAATGAATTGTTGATTTAGCCAGCCTGTAGTCATCCCCTCTTATGTTCTTAATTCCATGATTATACACATCCAACTACCAGGATCTTTAAAGCTTTAATTCTAAAAGCTGCAATTCCACTCGTTACTAGTTCTTCTCAAGAGAGAGCAGTCTGTTTTTGTTACCTCTGACCCAGGCCTGGCAGTTTGCCATCCTTTTCTTTATTCTAAACACCAAATAGCAAGTTTTCATGTGTTCATTGTCTGCACATTCCCTTGTTCTACGTCATGCTGATATTTTCTATCTTGGTTTAAATTGCTGAGCATTGCGTCTAGATAAATTGGTATAGTGTTTCTCAACTCTGTAGTATTAATCTTTTGCACATAATTTTAAGAGAAAAATTGCCATGGATTCAAAGGAAAATCATAAGGCCTTTTTCAGCTATGTTAGGAACCTGGGTGGAAACTCCCAGATATGCTCAGAATTAGTCCAAAATGATACAAAAATCACTGAACCCACAGACATTGCCAACATACTGGCAGACAGGTTCAGTGCAAACTTCACCCCTCTCCCCTAAAGGAGAGATAACTATCCCAGCCGAGTGTAGCCTCCCGGACATCTCAAATGCGCAGGTGAAAGCTGCTCTCTCTAAAGCTAAAAACACAGCATCAATGGGACCGGATGGTGTCCCCGGCTGTGTGCTACACGAGCTAAATGAGGAATTAAACCCGCACATAAGGCAGCTGTTTAATCTCAGCCTTACCACAGGATACGTGCCCAAGGTGTGGCGTACGGCAACTGTTGTCCCACTCCACAAAGGCGGCCTCACGGACCCTGGTAATTACGCCCCATAAGCTTAACAAGTCTAGTCTGCAAAGCTATGGAGAGGATCATAATGGAGCTCATAAACAAAGATATAGGGGACTTGCAGACATTGGACCCGACCCAGTTTGGCTTTGTCAAGGGAAGATCATGCCTTTTGAACTTGGTCGACTTCTTGAAACAGTCACCAAGGCCATTGATGAGGGAAAGGCAGTCCATACAGCCTACCTTGACCTTGCAAAGGCTTTCGACACAATACCCACTCGGGTATTGTAGAAAAACTACCAGCTTAAATGTAAACCCATATGTCACAAGATGGGTTGCAAACTGGCTTAAGGACAGAACCCACAGGGTTAGAGTTGCTGGCGCTGTGTCAGACTCCAAGCCGGTCACAAGTGGTGTCCCACAGGGCTCGGTCCTTGGCCCCTATTGTTTGGCATCTACTTCTCAGAAGTACAGGCCAACATAGGAGGACTTTGGCTGACAAAGTTTGCAGACGACTGCAAACTGGGCCATAGTGGAAAGTGCATCAGACACGGATATCCTTCAGAAGGGACTCACGGAAACAGATAGCTGGTGCCAGAGCCATGGCCTGAAGTTAAGCGCCAAAAATGTATAGTCATACCCTTCGGGAAAAACAAGGTAACCCCAAGCTACCATATAGGTGGCAATCCACTAAGCACAGAAGAGGTTATCAGGGACCTGGGGACCCAGGTTGACAGTGGCCTTTCTTTTGACACTCACATTGCTAAAGTGGTTAGAAAGACCTTCTACATTGCCCACCTGATCATGAAGGGATTCACATCCAGATCTAGTGAGGTCATTGTTCCCCTGTACTCTTCACTTATCAGACCAATGATCGAGTACAATGCCCCATTCGGGATGTATCTCACCCGACATCTGCAGCAATTGGAGAGACCCCAAAAGTTCCTCACCAAAAGGATAAAGGGACTCCAAAATCTGTCATATGCTGCCAGATTGAAGAAACTCCAGCTCTATTCAGTCGCATACCGTCTGCTCAGAGGTGACATGTGCCTGACATACAAGGCCATGTCCAACCCGGAATTAATGGACATGCTCCACCTCAAAAAATCCAAATCCACCAAAACCACTAGAGCAAGCGACTTAAACCTTAGCACGGATATAAATAGGACGTGCTGGAGGGATAGATTTATCCCTCAGAGACTCCCTATGCTGTGGAATAAAATCCCAGTCCATGTGAGGCAGAGCACCTCGCTGACTTTGTTCAAGAGAAATCTAGACCTGTGGATGGGAGATCGTAGGTTTACCCCGGGAATCATCTCTGTGTCACTGCTGGACAGAGGCACAACAAACTAATGGGTACAGTATTTTTTCATATAAGGGGTGGCGTAAGCCACAAAAATTTGGGCTAGGCTTATAAATGCCTTAGGGCAGATAGCCTAGTATAAACCTATGAACCTATAAAATCATCACCAAATAGTAAGTACAGATCATTAACATTTCTATAATCAGTCTGAGATAATTCATAATTGATTTGCAAATGTTCATAAAATACATTTTGTATACTTAGGAACAACTGATATAACCAGGAAGGTGAATGAAAAATCAAAGCATTCATTTTTGTCTCCCATGATAAAGTTCAGCATTGCAAAGTTGTGAATTACTTCGCCAAACTGTAAGGGTTCAGGTTGCTTTTTTTTTTCAATTATTGTGGGCGAGAATGGCTAAGCACAGTCATACTTAAAAGGTTTAAGGAAAGCACTGGACTGCACAGCACTTAAACTGATTTTTTTTTCAAAAAGAAAAGGGGTTTATAATATTTTATACAGGGGTATCCTTTTGTGGGCACCCTGATGGTTGTATTAAAAAATAGAAAGGGGGAGATAGGACATTTTGAAAAAAGGGAGACAAAGAGGAGAACATGCAAGGGAAACATCAAGATGGTTTGTTCAGGAGGAGGTGTGAGAGGATAGGCACTTTGTTTTTGTCAGAGGATAGACCCCCCCCCCATTTTTTTTTATATTTTTATATGTGATGGTAGTGTGAGTGGGAAATAGGTAAGATGGTGTAGGAGAAAGGATAAGGGAAAAAGGGCTGAGGAAGTGCCAGATGGAGTCCCAGTCTAGAGAGCCTCAAAGAAGTCCACTGTCAGATGGTGTCACAGTGAAGGAACCTGATGTTGAGGGGGTAGGAGCCTGTGGTGGTGTGGTGTTTGACACCAACTGGGAGAGTGTCTCTTTAACACACTGAAGACAGTCTTTGACTAGCCAAATTCTCCTGTCCACTACCTCCATCATTATGTCCCCTTTTGGAGAGGATTGCCAGGCTGCCATGTGCCAGGGTGCCTGCAAGACTGCTGCCTCCACCCTGACCTTGTGATGACATCCTCAATGGCAGAGGGTGATCTTTCCCTAGCCTAGGAGGTATGTGCCCAACTTGTTGCTCAGGGATTTGAACCTGTAAAAAAGGAAACTAAATAGGTAAGTGCTAGACCAACTGCCCATGTGGATCATTTTAAGCCTAGCCAGTTACCCCTTCATAGATGATAATCAAACGCTGTGCCAGGTGTTTGTAAGGTGAACACATTAACCGTTATACCAACTCAAATGATAGACAAATAATAAAAGAGAAAGAAATATATCATCAAAATAAGAAAATAAAAGAAAAAAAGGAGGAAAGAAACAAAATAGAAAATGCACAATAAATCCACACAGCGTACTTACATGCCATTTCATACACTATTGAAATATTGCAATAAAATCTTTATTGAAAAAAAGCTTGTGTACAGGAAGTGCTTATGCATACAATGGGAATAGTTGTTTGGGAAGTGCCTGTTTACTTGTTAAAGAATGATGTGAGCAGTGCTTGTGACTACTTGAAAAGGAGTGTATATCTCTGAATTTATTTAAATACAGTACTAAAAATACCCTTTGTAATTATTAGAAGTAATCAGGTAAAATAGTAACATTAACTTGAATTGTAATGGTTTCTGTTGCATTTCTTTCATCTACAAAGCTATACAATAGTTTCCCTATGATCAGTACAGAAAACAGTTGTAGAAAGAGTGCAGCAGTTATACATGCACATGCTTTTCTTTTTTTACAGTAATATGATTTTGAATCATTTTGTATGTTCTTATACATATTACAAACTAGTACGACAGAATTCTCTAGGACTTCAGTTATACTTACTATAAGAGTCACCAGCCATTCTACTCTTCTTTGCTGTTGCTGGTGATTGTATTCTATTTCTTTCTCAGCTACAGTTAAAAGAGAGAAGACAAATGAGGATTGGGAGCAAACTAATTTATCCAGCGACATCTTCAGGAAAGGGTCAGATAGGAATAGCTATGGGATTTAAGATAGTATGGTGGTGGGAATGGAAGGGTTAAATTGTGAAGGCAGGACTTTTTGGAGGAAATGAGGTAAGTGCAAGGAGGGGCTTACTGGTTTTGTGAGAGTGTAACTGGGTAAGGGATCAGATTTTGGTAATCATACAAACTGCGGAGGGAGTTTAGGCTTCACAAGGTCATTACCTTCTGGTCGTTTGGAAATAGTGCAGCTTAATTTGCATTTTGTGTTGAGGGCTGGCACAGTTATTTTTGACTTTAGTGGTTTTGTTGGGGTGTCGTCAGCTTACTCATAGCAGTGCTGGAAGGCAGAGTTCCCTCATTGACTGGTTCCAAAAAGAACAGGGCCTGGAAGTAAGCATCGTGAGGAGGGGGGAGTACATGAGTAATCACTGTTGCTGCCAGTGCATTGTGTTTAAAGATAAATGTTAGTTGTTTGTAACTAATACAGATAATGCTTTTATTTAGTTTGATGGGGGTTATGGGGCAGTTGATATTTTGGGGCTTTGAATCAAGGTATGAATGCTGGGTTGATGGTGGCTTTTGGAAGTTGGATGCTTTTCCTTAGTTGGAGATTCTACTGTGGGTTGTTGGAAATGCATGTCTGGACTTTTTTTTCCTTTGGAGCACTCCAGTATTGAAGTGTTTTTTGTGAAGGTGCCATGTTGTGGCTCTATTCTGGGGTGATGCGGTGTGCTGCATGTTTGCTTGGAGACACCAACATGTGTGGTTGTTTTATAATGCTTTCCCTTTTGTTGTAGGTAATTGGTTGAATTTGTGAACTGGTTGTTTTGAGGGAGGAGGTTTGTGCTGGCCATTCCTTGGGGGATGGTGCTGTTTTCTGGTCTGGTCATTTGCAGTCTTCCACTGTGGTTGTTTCAGTGGTGGTGGTAGTGGTATAGTTTGTAGCAGCTTCTGAAGCTTATGTTTTGACTAGCCCGAAGTGTCTGTTCAAGGCTTTCATGGGCCACGAGGCACCTGTGTGCAATGGTTTCTCATGGTGGAGCTTTAAGTTAAAAAAAAAAAAAATGAAAAAAAGAAAAAAGGGACAGGGTTTAACACAGGTTCTTTTTCACTGTGATCGAGTACCCCTGAGAGGTGGTGGTAAACAGTACCTTGAGTATGACACTTTACAGAATTATGGAAAAAGAATACATTTAAGTTGCACCCTATGAGCTATGGAAAATGAATACATTACTATTTATTTTATTTGGTTATTAAGCCCTACAGACTTTATTACTGTTATTTTCGAAAGCTACACAACTATGGAAACTGTATAACTTTGCCTTTGAGAACATTTGATACCACGTCCGTGAGTATCAGCAAAAGTAATGACTGCCAGAGAAAACCTGTCATAAAGGGGAAAAAGTTATTTTAAGCATGTTTTTTTTCCCTTCCCCAATGGCTTGAAAGACTGCTCTGCAATGGGATGTTTTATAATTTTAAAGAAATATTTCTAGCTAAGACACTATCTCGTGTTTATGTTTTGTGTACTTCATTGCTTGCACTGTCACAACTAATCCAACTTGTGGCACACTCGGAACACAGCTGTTCCTATGATTTGGCAAGAGAAGGGCCCATAATGATAATATGTTTGCCTCATAGACACAAAGTAAAAGGTTTTGATTCCCATCTGGGTCATGGGTCAGTGGGGGTCACAGTACTGTATGTATGAAGATGCTGAATTGGCTTTCCTGCCCTGTGCTGCTTGATCCTTGCCCTGTGCAGGAGGGGAGGAGAGCTGAGTTCTGCACCAGCACCATTCCTGCTTAACTAGATATGTGTAAAAAAAAAAAAAAAAAAAAGAAGAAGAGAGAGAAATCGCTGGCATATTTTGTGATCGGAGTGTGGTAAAAGAGAATGGCAGGGGGCAGTAGTATTGTATTTGTTTTAGTATGCTTATCATGTGGCAGTCTCAGGCTGCTGGTACTCTGGTAATTTGTCAGACTCTTGGAGGCAGGATGTTCTACAAGCTGGTGGGTCAGCAATTTTGTAAGAGAGGTGGTTTGTGTGAGGTGTGGTTTGTTGTTGCATCTTGGGGCATATGCTTAAAGGTTGATTTGAGATGGAGGTGGGAATATAGATATTACCGCTCATGCTGTAATATTGTTAATACATGTGTTTGAAGGAGTACATCATGCAGTGACCAATTTGTGACCTGCCCTTATATATTTGGTCTGTTGTTCATAAAAATGGTGGTTTTCTGGCAAATTAGTGGCAAATCATTAAAGATTGAAGTTAGGAAATAATGGCATACATGAGGTTTCAGACTTCATACCCTTCAAAAATTCATGCAAACTGAAATGTTTGTAAGAGCAATATTTAAAATTGTTCCTATTTTTGGCATTTGTCTGATTTTTATTTATGGCTTTGTCCAGATTTCTTGCTGTAAGAGTTTGAGAGGTATGCACAGAATGTTCAGGTTGTTGCCTCATATTTTGATCCATTTCAGAAAATTGTGGTCATCTATCAACTTTCTAGGTTTGTAAGAGCAATATTTAAAAAAAAAATAATAATTTATCCCTCATTTTGGGCCTTTATCCCACTTTTATTTATAGCTTTGTTCAGATCTTTGTCTCTAAGTGGTTGAGAGGTATGGCTCAAATGCATTTTTACTGCTATTTGCAGTAACCGGACTTTGCTACTACCCAGGTGTGGCAAAATGTAAGACTTGAGAGGGTTCTCAATTTTTGTGTCCCCAGACTTGACAGCTAGCTTAATGCAGATGGTAAGGGGTGGGCATAATGATAATGTGTTTGCCTCATAGACACAAAGTAAAAGGTTTTGATTCCCATCTGGGTCATGGGTCAATGGGGGTCACAGTACTGTATGTATGAAGATGCTGAATTGGTAAGCACAATGCTTTTAATATCATCCATGCAAGGTAGTTAACCAAAAATTATTCTATGAAAGGGATGGAGCACTTCTTAATTTTTCCATCACTTTCTTTGAGAAGTTGAGGGGAAGACAAGTGTTAGCAGGAGAGCATAGATAAGGTCTCACTTTTAACATTGCTCTTAAAGTTGGGAGGTACTTGTGTCAAAGTGGGGTGGGCAGGCAGTTTTTAGGTAATGAGGGGGTCAGTTTTAGTGAATGTCTCTTTCACTGATTTTACTAGCATGCTTGGATTCATTCACCCACCTGGTCACAATCAAGGTGAGTTGCACCACTTTGTTAATTTGTTTCTCAAGAAGTTCTCAGTTAAAATGTTTTCATGCACATAATGCTAAGTATGGCACCTTTTCAGTGAGTTGAAGTGGCAAGTAAATGGATGTTGCAAAAGTGGGGTCTGCGAGTATTTGTCTCTTGTAAGAATGAGTTGGTTGGTGAAGATGGTGGCCTTTCTGTGGCAGTGAGTGCAGCTTCTACTGGCACGCTTCTCATCTGAAACCTGTGGTAGGTTTGGTAATGTTATAGAGGGGTATGTTAGGTAAAGCCTCCTCTTTAAAATGGATGCCACTACAGACTCCATAATCTGCTGTATTAGCAGAAGTGTGGAATGGTTTTAATTTTTCTTTACCCTGATTGTTTTATCCTTCCATCTCCAAGATGAGGAACGCTGCCACTTATAATGTGGAACAAATAGGTAAAAGGTGGAACACTTACTAATGGCTCACTAACTTTAACTAGGAAGCTCATAGGATGGTTAAAATGTGATAATTTTATTTATAGAATAGGCTTTTTAGTGAATAATTTGATTCAGTCCTACTTGCAGTTGATATCAGTTAAATTGTTAACACGGAATGTGTGACAGACTTTTTCAATGTGGAACTTCGAAGAACATGAACTTTTATGACCCCAAATGAAGAAGATTCCTCGAAATGAGGTACACTTGGTATCGGTACATTATGGATGTATTTTATTCTGTCTTAAGCATCTTAATTTTCATTGCTAGGTACACGTTGCTGTTAAAGCTGCTTGTAGAATAAAGCAGCTAATGGGAGAAGCTGCAAAGTCACACTCTCTAACAGATGAATATGTAGCTTTTGTTTACACTTTTAGTTTGTGTAAGAGATCATGTGGGGATATCCTTGTAGTGCTTGTTTACCGGAATGCTCCCAAGCTCATTTTATGGAATAAATTAACTTGGCCCATACAGTGTGGTATTTGATGGTATTTAATTTAGTATGGAAATCACAAGGTAGCTCAGGTATTTTGATATTTAAATTACCCCTAATCCACATCATAACATACTCGAGTGGTAGCACAATTTACATTCTGCATTTTAATAGGGTCTTTTAAAAGCATACGTTCAGTTACTGCTGCTTGTGTCATAAAACCGTTTTTGCTGCAATATGTTCTTTTGCTGGCTGCAGAAGGAATTACTGAGGGGTACAGCGGTACCAGGTTATTGAAGATAGGGGATGAGGGGTGGGTAGCAGATGTGCAGTTGATGACCAAGGTAGGCCCTTGGCAGCACCTAATGCTGACATTAAGAAATTTTGGTCTATGTGTGTGCAGAGGATTTACAGTTTTCTTTTCTTTTGCAGATGGGGAACACATAATCAGTCAGTGGCCTGAAGGAAGTGGACTTAAAAAGTGATAGATGCTGCTGCAGTGTATGTTCTGCCTGCTGGAGTGGTGTGCAATGAGTTCACAGGTAATCCTACTTTATTAGGTACTCATTTAGGCATGTCAGAATTGGTGCTATTTAGGAGTAGTGTGGGGACAGATGAGGATGAGATACATCAGTGGCAGGGTGAAGCAGGTTTGGGGTTTGTTTCTGGGAAGTTTGGGGCTGCCCAGATGGGGATGGAGTCACAGCAGCATGATGTGGGGTCAGACTTTGTGGGCATGGTAGTGGGGTTTGTTTTACTTGAGCAAGGCTGTGCCGATGGGTTGCTCAGTGGCCTCTGCTACTTTGAGAGTTGGCACTGTTGGTGAAATGCAAGGACAAGGATGGATTAAGGATGTTTCGGAGCTCTTCAGGCTCCTGAATTTTGCATCTCAGGCAGTTCACCTGGGTCACTTTGTGGGTTTGTGGCCCCCCTGTTTAATCAAATATCATTGGATGAGAGTTAATAAGTTCATGCATACTGATATGGCATTGTGGTAGTATTATGTTTAGTAGTTTAATGGTATGGTGCTTTGGCAGGCAGATTGGGTTGTTCAAGGGGATTTGCAATTGTTTATAATTTTGGGAGGAATGGTTTTTGGCACACTGGCTAGCAGGATTGAAGGATGTTTGGAAGAGGGATGTTAATTGGAGTGAGTTTCAGTTTGGCTGGCGTTGAAGGATAGCAGGAGAAGTTGCAGGGAAATGGGTTAACTTTCATTTGGACAATAGAGCAGTGGTACAAGCCCCTGGTGTTTCCAGGCTAGGTGTGTTAGGTTGGCTTTGAATGATCAGATGTGTGGTACAAGAATCCTGGGAAGCTTTTACTAGGAAGGTGTATGGTCAGGCAATTCACAATTTTATTTAATTGTGTGTTGCAGCTGCTTGGGGAGGAAGGGGTTTGGTGGGAAGGGCTGTTGTTGAAATATTTGTGCTTATATCCATTGGGCAACAACAGGGGACTGCAATTAGACCAAATGGCCCACAACTGGGTTTGCACTATTATGGGTGGTATGGAGCTCCTTAGCATCCTGCTAGTACATTTGACAGGTAATGATCTGGACATAATTCTGAAGCTACAGTTGGTAGTTAAGATAAGTGAAAATTTGTTTATTTTAAAGAGTTTATACCCAGGTATGTGGACTGTATGGTCAGATGTAGTGCCATGGTTAGTTTGGCTTTGGATAGAGCTCATCAGTTTGCTAATTTTGGCTAGTTAAGCAACTGGCTGATTTGGGTAGGGCAATGGGCTGTTGATGGCAGGGAAACAATTTTGGTTCAGAGAAGATGGAGTACAACTGGATGATTTTAGTTTGGGCCTCTTTAGTGTAAACTTAGGTTTGTTTAAAGGCTTTGCTAAAGGATTTTGGAGTGAATGAGGGGGAGCAACATGTGTCAGGCTGGTTGGTGGAATAGAGGGCCAGGCATAGCCCTCTTCTGTTCCCCCTTTGGTGTTGGATGTTTAATTCAATTAGTTGGGGAATGAAAGTGAGCAGTGGGACGCTGCTTGATAAGTAAAGTAAGCGAGTGGAGGTGAGGACGTTGCTTCATAAGTAAATATAAGCGAGTGGAGGTGAGGATGCATCTTATTTGGTTAGGGTGAGCAGAGTTATGCTGCCCTAGTAAATGGTTATATGGCTGTAAGTGAGTGGAGGTGAGGACACAGCTTCATAAGTAAAAATAAGAGAGTGGAGGTGAGGATGCATCTTATTTGGTTAGGGTGAGCGGAGTTATGCTGCCCTAGTAAATGGTTATATGGCTGTAAGTAAGTGAGTGGAGGTGAGGACACAGCTTCATAAGTAAAAATAAGAGAGTGGAGGTGAGGGTGCATCTTATTTGGTTAGGGTGAGTGGAGTTATGCTGCCCTAGTAAATGGTTATATGGCTGTAAGTAAGTGAGTGGAGGTGAGGACACAGCTTCATAGGTAAAAATAAGAGAGTGGAGGTGAGGATGCATCTTATTTGGTTAGGGTGAGCGGAGTTATGCTGCCCTAGTAAATGGTTATATGGCTGTAAGTAAGTGAGTGGAGGTGAGGACACAGCTTCATAAGTAAAAATAAGAGAGTGGAGGTGAGGATGCATCTAATTTGGTTAGAGTGAGTGGAGTTATGCTGCCCTAGTAAATGGTTATAGGGCTGTAAGTAAGTGAGTGGAGGTGAGGACACTGATTATTTGGCTGGGGTGAACAAGGTTATGCTGCCCAAGTAAATGGTTATATGGATTTTCATGCTGTGATCAATAAATTAAAATATTGTTCAATAAAGTTATGTTTATGGAAGTTTAATAAAGGTCATCAAATGTCATTTGGTGTGGTGTAGTTATTGAAGGAGACCAAGACAAATGAGGTTTGGGAACAAACCAATTTGTCCAGGGACATCTTCAGGGAAGGGTCAGATAGTAATAGCTAAGGGATTTAAGATGGTAGTGGAAGGTTAGGGTGGTGGAGATGGAAGGGTTAAATTGTGAAGGTAGGAGGTTTGTGAGGAAATGAGGTAAGTGCAAGGAGGGGCATAACTGGTTTTGTGAGAGTGTAACTGGGTAAGGGATCAGATTTTGGCATGAACTTTCTACCCCCCCCCTTTCTTAGGAACATTGGAGATTGTGTGATTATTTTATACCATTGCGTTTGAGGTGGAGAAGAGGGGCAGGCTTGTCCCTCTTCTGTTCCCCTCTCTGGTGTTGGATATTTAATTCAATGAGTTGGGGAATGAAAGTGAGCAGTGAGAGTCTGCTTGATAAGTAAAGTAAGTGAGCAGAGGTGAGGATGCTGCTTCATTAGTAAATATAAGTGAGTGGAGGTGAGGATGCTGCTTATTTGGTTAGGGTGAGTGGAGTTATGTTGCCCTAGTAAATGGTTATATGGATGTTCATACTGTGATCAATAAATTAAAATATTGTTCAATAAAGTCATGTTTATGAAAGTTTAATAAAGGTCATCAAATGTCATTTGGTGCGGTGTATTTATTGAATGGGACCGGGACAGTTCTTGTTTTCCTGTATTTGCACTTGTTCAATATATATATATATATATATATATATATATATATATATATATATATATATATATATATTTATGTTTGTATTCCTGTATAAGCAATACCTCCTTTTTCTTTTCTTTTTTATTTTCTCTTACATATGTATAGCTGTATGAATTTGTATAATACTGTCCCATAATTCCTGGTCACGTAAGAGGAAAATAAGTATAAAATGTGTGTGGAAGGTTGTTTTCAAAATGCTATGTTATGCATGTAACACCGTGTTCAGTATAAATTATTCACAAATACAGAAATGTAGCAATTCATGGAAGTTTGCATTCATTTGCTGTACAAATGTGTCTGATTTGATAGGTAATATAAAAGTAAAACAACATTACTTAGTAAAGTTTGAGCTGGTCATTCACTTGGCACAGCAACCCCACCTCCTACCCCAGCAACCACTCTAAAAAGGGCGTGGTGTCTCAGACTTCAACCATGTTGTATGTGCAGGTAGAATACTTTTGAACAAAGAATTGTATTAAGAAATCTATTAGATAAATTTATGTGGCTACACAAAGCTGGATTCATGTAATGCAACTTTTTATTCATTTTAGGAAATAGTAATAAAACTGCAATGTGTAATTTTATTTTCATTATTTATAAATCCATTAACAAACATTTCTTGTAACCCAGTGCATGATTTACAGAGTTACACATACAGATTATTAGTTTAATAAACATATATCACATTTGTATATATATTATTAAATTATGTTACTACATTACTCATATCTATATATTTTAAAAGATGCAAGTATGATTCCAAACATGCTTATGATGTCCTCTGCACATCATGACAGCATTACAAGTAATATTTTGAGGTACAGATATCTTTCTTAGAAAATGCCTCTAGTTATGCAAACTTGTTAAACTTTTTTTTATCTGTAATATGATTCATTGTAATAGTGAACATTAAGAAACAAACTTTTTTTTATTTACTATAGAACTCTGGCTTTCTTGCTGCTACATTGTCTACCCACTCAGCCAGCTGTTCAATGCTACGCTTCTGCATATCATCATAATGATGATGCACTGCTGGCTGGAGTGGGTTATACCTGTCAGGGTTGACAGCTGGTCACCAATTCCTGTCAGATATCAATTTTTTCACAAGTTTTATGCCATATGCACACCTCAGTAATTCATTGAGAAGGTAGAGCATCATCATGGTGTCTTTGTTTGACCAGTTAGGAGTGCTGCTTTGTGCCTTAACAGGTGATGCCATCTTTCTACATGGCAGAACAACAATAAGGAAAGTATGATCAAGGATGTATTAATCAGGGTTAGAACCACTCATTACGGAGTGTGACATCACCTTAATCAAACCCTGCTTACTAGCAGGAGTATTATGACATCTATTGATAGTATTGTCAAGTTTGGTTTACCCAAAACTACTTTGTCACATACTTTTTTTTAAAGGAAACCAGTTACATTTCCCTTATAAAATGGAAATATATGATTAATAATTGCTCCACTATGTGGCATGTAGTACAGCAGGATTTTTCTTTTAAGTTTGTTTTTTTGGGGGGAGGTGGAAATAAATGGCACTAGGTATGTTATTTCTACATGTTAGGAAGTTATGATTTGTATGAGGTACTAGGATGTGACACACAACTTTGGATGGGCAGGGATTACACTATAGATTGCTGCAAACTTGACATTCGGTTGACTCCATTTTTAAGTACATTTTGATTTTGGTAAAAAAAACTTCCAGCACAGAAACAGGGCTGTAACTAATCACAATGGTTAAGTAGAATTTCCTAGCAAACAAAAAAATGACAGGAGTAAAGCTAATACTATTTTATTCAAGGAGAGCGCTTTCTGAAACAATGTTGCTTCATCAGACATAAAAACAACTACCTCAGCAGTTCTTAAATAATATACACCGATTGTGAAAATAAACATCAACCGATCAGAATACAGTGCATTTACCATTGCTAGGCAACTAAATAATCTTTGTTCGTACACATACATCATTTATAGAAATAATTAAATAAAATTCTATGAATATAAAAAGTAATAAAAAACTTCAGTTCTTCTTTAATTTATGTCCCTTTAAAACAGGCTTTAATGAAACATGATCATGTAGCCCCTTCCCACAATACGATCTAAGTTTCAATATCCAACATAGTTCTATCCTTTCTGTTTCATTAATTAAATCCCCAATATGCACATCATCTAACCAGCTGGCTGAGTCAGTCACTTCAACAACTACAAATTTGAAATTATGTGCCCCCCCCTCCCCCATGTATCATCTTTTTTTACCAGTTACTTATTTTGTTTTGTTTCTACCAGCACAGTTTATTGCTTTGGGATTTGTGGTTAACTGTTCGTACATTCTGATTTTGGTTAGTCTAGGGCCATTTACACATTCCTTTCTTGAGAAAGCTGCAGTGTACTGCAGACTGCAGAGTTGTCCTCAGCATGTCTATGCCAATATGTTGTGTGCTTATGTTGCTTTGGCCATGCATTTATGATTGTGATAAAATCCAGAATTTGCTGAAACATCTCAGGACATGTTTGCATACTACTACAATTCATAGGGATGAATGTAAATTAGCCTAATTTGCATATAACACATGTAGATGGTGCTATATTTTCGCCAATAAGTTGAGCATTGCCATATGCATTTGCCAATCGCTGAGATAGGTGGCAAATGCTTTAGGATGCCATGGACTTATTACAGTAAGGAAATATTAAAAAATCATAATTTAATAAGAAACACTTTAAAATATTATTTCATTATTGAATTAAAGATCATATTTAATGAATTTACATGTATGATGTGCATGTTATGGTAGCAGTGACTGCTAGATTTGTGTCATTTTAAAGTTGGATTTTATGACAGCAGCAGTGGAAATGATTACTAATGACAGAAAATTATCATTACTGTGGTATTATTTACTGATTGTGCAAACACTGGTATAATGCAGTAATTTACTAGCTAAGTTCTGCTGTGCTAAGGATATCAACAGCTACATGTGATGAATTAGAGATTTTTGAAGTGACAATGATGAATAAAAAATGGCAGTATTATGAGTACATGACAGTGACAGAGGGTAGGGCATTGATGTTTTTGTGACCAAAGTGATTGGATTCATTACCTGAATGAAATTAATATATTGCAATTTTCCATGGCTGTATTGAGATTTCTCTGTGTAATTAAATGGTTTATGCTAATTAACATTTTTATTTAATATGGCTCATAGCAAGACTTGGCCAGTGTTTTGTACTTTAAAAGCTGATTACATCAAAACAGTAGGGTCACACTTTCTGACTGTATCCTTTTTTTCTTTTGCACACGTAGTAAAAATGGAAAAGTAAGGGATCAAAGCAGAGATAGGATAACTTCAGCCATGAAGAAAATGGTGTCCTCATGGCAGCACTTAGGACATATGGGAAACTCTTTTCTGGTAAAGGGTGAGGGCAGACAAGCCAAGAGGAACAAGGCCTGGAATCAAGTAGTAGTTGAAATTAATGCAGTGGGTGTCAGAAATCAAGCAATGGCACAGAGCAAAAAAAGAACACATGTTATGGTAGCATGTGCTAGAAGCAAGGCCAGACAGAATACAATGTCTTTTACCAGTATGGGGGGGGGGGGGCTCAGAATCTTATTCAATTAACACTAGATGAAGAATACCCTCTATCCATCCATGAGGATGGCTGACACAGAAGATGCTAGAACAGGTATCATTAGAGGTGGTGTGGACACTGCTGCTGGCTAGTCATCATTATTCATATTTGGAGTGGAACTGTGAGCTACAGTGACAGCATGGGTCACTTCACCACTAGACCAGGGTATGATCATATTGTATAGAATGCATCATGTAGTAAACATCCTGCATGAAGTAGCTGGATCATATTGAAGGACACCCCAAGACTCATCCAGGCACCTGAAATGGTTCTTCAGAAGGACAAATACCCTCTTGATGACAATATGGGTCTGGGAAAGGGATGTGTTACATGCTTCCTCTGTAGCTGTACTTGATTTCTCACTGGTGTCATGAGCCATGGCTCCAGTGGATACCCAGCATGGCTTTTAAAAAGAGAGAGAGTGAAAAGGAGGTGGAACAAAACAAAGCAAAAACAAAAAAATTTGTATTCCGCAATACATTTTAATACTGCTAAGTACTTAAATACAATATATATATATATATATATATATATATATATATATATATATAATTTTTTTCCAGTTGTCAACAAGATGACCACGGGGCATCCTACCGTGCAGGAAGAGATGGTAGAGTGAGCTAGTGTGCCACATATTGGAATCCTATGCACTGCTATTGTGCTGGGCGGAGATGTTGGTGATGCACCCCCATGCATCACACACTGTCTGGCAAGTGATGGAATGGTACCCCTTCCTACTGTGGTACCACTCACCCATGTACCAGGAGAGGACCTAATTGCAACATTGATGCAATCTATCACACTGAGTACCTCAGATAAATATGCTAGCCCATAAAAAGGCACTCATTGTCCTGTTTGGTCTAGAAGTGACACTGGCAAATAGATTTACTCATCCATATGTACCAAGAGTACAGCCAGGTACTGCTGCAGTATCCTTGAGGCAGAAGCCTGCAAGATTCCCAACATCTCCCCAAGCCATCTCTGGAGGGTCCCTGTGGTAAGTGATGTCTATATATACTTTGGTGTCCACAGGAACAGGAAGTCCATGCATTCCAACAGTGCCTCTATGGGGGGTCAAACATATCCACTAAGATCCTTATAATGTACTTGTCCACTCTGAACCTATCAAGGATTTCCTGATTAGCAAAATTATAAAGACTAATCCTTTGCTTATATTTTCACCTTTGTGGCTGGCAAGCATCGCTGGGCACAAGCAGTTTTGGCCCAGCCAAGACAAGCAACTCAGACCTCGAAATAGCAAAGCTAACAGCAAGTGACAGCATTTACACCATTTGCAACTCTGATAGATTTGGTGAGGCTTCCCTTTATATAATGTATCTGTGACCAGTGCAGAAAAGCAGAAAAGTCTGACTATGAATCGCAGATGGTGTAAAAAATACTTCATTAGCATAGGAAGATTTGCATCATTCCTCCTTTTCATTTCATTATTCACACATTTGAATAAGCACATTCGGGGTCATCGCACATTGACATAAATGGCCTCTGTGAATTGTAGCTCAGGTATGCTTGTCCACAAACATTGCAGATAACCTCAGTGTATTTGTCTGACTATGAATACTATCCTAAATGTAGAAGATTAATTATACTCATTGGATAGAAGAAAACAGGTGAAGAGTGTGATATGAAGTGTCAAAAGAAATATATCTATAATCTTTTATTTATTTATTTGGCATGTTTTTACCGGGGTGGTCTGACTGGGTCTACAGAACCCATTTTCAGCAGAAGCCCGGGGAGAAAAGCTCCACATACAGTACAATACAATTACAGTATAATCCAATGCAATAAAAATTACATTAGAAATATTATACAAAAAATAAGTTGAAAGAACAAACTGCTACAAGATGTTGTAATATCTTACTACACATCTAAACAGTTCTATACAGTTGAAACATTACAGATGATGATAGTCACTCTCATCAGACATGATGTAAAAATAGCAGCCAGAAAGTTAGTGATGCAGACATATAGCAAGAGAGAGTTAAGAAGAACAGAAGCAATAAAGCCTGAGCAGCAGCTTAAGGATATGGTATAGAAGCAGATAAGGAGTTAGAAGAGCTTTGGGATCTTGCAGTCTGTGAGGGATTGAAATATGAGAGAAAGAGGAAGATCTGAGCATTAGGCAGGCTTTATGCAGGAGCAGAGACATGTACTTTTGAAATGGGTTAGGCCAGGCATAGACCTGTAGACCTGGTAGCTAGAGGTAGTGAATTCCAATGTATAAAGACAGAGTATGAATACAGCGAGTGACCAGGTTTTCTTGTGGGTTTTGAGATAGCTAAGAGATTTTTGTCTTCTGATCATAGGGATCGATTTGATGTGTAAGGTGTGACTAGATTGGCTAGTGCAGGGCAGGCAGTAGGCTTGAAAATAAAGTTGTGCAAGGTGGATAGCTGAATAAAGGCAAGTTGGTTGGGGAGTTCAAGCCAGTTTAATTCTAGGAGTGGTTTACAGTGGTGTGCGTGATATTTAGTTTGTGGCAAACTTTGCAACTTTGTTGTAGCACTGTTCCAACTTGCTTAGGGTAGAATTTTGTAAGCTAGTTAAGATAGGGGCACCATACAGAAGAGACGGAAGTCAAAATGTTTTTGCAAGGGTAGTTTTGGTTGCTGCAGTAAAAAAATGTCTATATAAGAGTCCCAGTTTTAGATGAGTTTTCTTTATATTTTGCTGTATATGGGGTCAAATGAAAGTTTATTGTCAATGATAACACCTAGAAGTTTGGTTTCCTGCACTATTTCTATGGCAGTGTTGTCAGATGCAAGGATGCTGAAATGATCAGTGACAAGGGAGGTGTTTTTGGGATGAAGGTGTACTAGTTTTGTCTTTGGATTAAAAAAGAGTTGGGCATTTCTTAGCCAGGATTCAACTGCTGTAAAGGACTGTTGAGTTTTTGAGAGTAGTTCTGGTAATGATTGAGCAGTGCAGATTAGGGTGAAATCATCAGCATATTGAATGAGGGTCCCAGGGTGAGAGGCAGTGTAAAGGTTTTTGTGAAAATGTTGAAGAGTAGGGGTCCTAGGATGGAGCCTTGGAGGACTCCAGTAGGGTTGTGGAGAAAGGGTGAGAGTTTGTTGGACCATTCCACTGCTTGTTTACGATCCTTGAGGTAGCTTTGAAACCATTTTACTGTGTTATGTGAGAAGCCTAAGTTAGACAGTGTGTTCAAAAGTAATGGGTGAGACACTGTATCAAAAGCCTTAGAGAGATCAAGGAATACTGAGGCTGTATAGCATCCTGCATCTCTGGCCTTGTTCATGGTGTCTGTAAAAGATAATAGGGCTGTAGCTGTGCTGTGGCTAGGTTGGAAGCCATGTTGGGTTTTGGTTAAAAGATTGCTTTGCAATAGATATTGCATTACCTGCTGATGGATATCTCTCTTGAGAATTTTGGATATGGGTGACAAGATGGATATAGGACAGAAATTGGATGGATCAAAAGAGTTGCCTCCTTTGTGGATGGGGGTGATGTGAGATTGTTTCCATATGGTAGCTACTTCTGATTCAGATAAAGACCTATTTATAAGGATACTGATTGGGTAGGCAACTGAATTAGCAGCCAGTTTGCGGAAGTATGGGGGCGAGATTGTCAGCTGAAGTAGAGCAGGGTTTTAGTTTTTGTAGCAGTTTCTTAATGGTGTCAGTGGGTATAGGCTGAAATGAGAATGGGGTTTGTATGACATTTTGTTGAGTTTGGGGGTTAGTAATGACAGGGTTAGAAGTAGTTGATGGCCTGGGGTCGGTGTCTGAATAGGTTGAAGGGTGGGGGGTCCAGCATAGGGGTGCTAGTTAGTAAGTATGAAATTGATTTTATGAAGTGCTTGTTAAAGTTTTCGGCTATTTGTGATGGAGAGGTATCAAGTGATAGGGTGTGCTCTCCATTTCTTCTAGGGTTAAGTAGAGAAAATATGGAGTGCCAAAATTTACTGGGGTTGATTTTATGCTCGAATTGAAGCTGGGAATAATATGACTTCTTATCTCTGTTGATTAGTTTTGTCACTTTGTTACGTAGTGTTTTGAAATTAACATGATTTTTTCATTTTTGTTTCCAGGTTGACCAGGCTAGGTCCCTTTGCTTCATCAGGTGTCCTTAGAGATCCATGGTGCTGAGTTCTTTTTGATTCTTTTCATACGAACGGGAGCTAGTGTATTAACTATGTGAAGGAAGGTGTTATTAAAGTATAGTACAGCATCGTTAAGGGGTAGTTGTTTAAGGGGTGTCCAATCTATTTCCTGTAGGAGATTGTTGAATTTATGCTGACAAAAATGAATTGAGTTCCTAACTGATTTTAGTGTGTACTCTTAGTTGTTGGGAGTTTATTCTAAGGGAGTAAGCTGGTAGATGATCGCTCAGGGAGCTAGGCAGTGTACCAGGAGAGGGGCAATTAGAAGGGTAGGATACTAGAATCCAGTCTAAGGTGGATTGGTAGGCAAGATCTTTGCTGTATCTTGTTGGAGCATTGATAAGCTGAGAAAAAACATTCAGATTTATACTATTTGTGGGGGGGGGAGTCCAAAGCTATGGTTTGACACTCTATATTTACATCTCCTAAGATTATTGTTTCAATGTTTATTGTTTTGGATGTCCAGGATAAAATATTTTCCAACACTAGTATACTATTACCTGGTGGGGCATATATTACTATTATGCAAATTATTTTTAATATATTAAGGTTCAAAAAGGAGATTAGTACCTCAGCATTGGAAAATATGGGTATATTATTGGTATAGGGTGTGATGTTGAGTGTAGAGAGATAAAGAAGTACTATCCCTCCCCCTTTATTTTAGATCTATCTCTTCTGATTATTGCAAAGTTTGGCAGTATTATTTCTGAGTCTTTTACATTGGGGTGTAGCCATGTTTCAGTAAGGGCTAGTATGTCAGGTTTATGTTGATCAATCCAGGGATGCAGTGGGGCTATTTTATTACATATACTTCTAAGGCTAAGTGTTAAGTATGTTTAAGTCTTTGGGGTTACTTTTGTGGTTAGGATTAGAGGGTGGGCCAGGGTTAGGATGTATGTCTCCACATTTGAGTAGATAGGTAATGAGGAAAGCGTACCATGGGAGGTGTTTTTTATTCCTAGGTGAGTGTACTGGTGTCAAGTGTGGTTTCATAGGAGGTGAGGAGGCCAGTTTGTGGCTTGAATAGAATTGGAAGGTATAGGAGAAAACCTGGGAGATGATATGTGAGAAGCTGTGTTGTTTATTGGAGAGAGGGTTAGAGGAGGTTGTTGATGTGTATTGGTGTGTGGGGGTATGCAAAGGTATAGCTGTAGTGAGGTTGAGAATTAAGAGTAAAGAGGCTAGGCCAGTTAGGAGGAGCATGTCAACTGTAATAGTCGGTTTAAAAATAGTAAAATTGGAATTTGTGTGTTTGAATGTAGTACAGGTGTAAAAAAAGTATTGTTATCATGTGATATGTGTGCAGCTGAAGGTTGGAATGTTTTGACTTCAGAGTGGGTTTTGATAATGTGGTTAGGTGTTTTACCTTGCAGTTTGTGATAAGGATGGATGGGGTTGATGTGATTGGTCAGTGGTAAAATTATGGTGCAATGCTAGTTTGTGTGTGTAGTAGAAGAGAGGGTGGTAAGCCTGGAGTGAATTTAAAATAGTTTGAGGTGGTGATTGCATTGTGATGGTAGAGTAGAGTAAGATGCCAAAAAGTATAGTAGTGGGCATTTGAGTTCAAGGGGATGGATGTAAGGGAGAGCAGATAAGTTTAGCTAAATAAAAGAAAGTAAGTTGTGCAAGAAATGTGGGTGTGGACATGGTTGGGTTGTATGTAACTGGATCATAGGAATGAGGGGAAGTGGTTTGCTTAGGATAAGAGTAGAGGTGCTGGGGGAGGGTGGGATATGGAAGAAGGGCAGGGGAGCGAGTGAGCTGAGCATGGGGGAAGGGCAGGGGAGCGGAGTGAGTGGAACGAATGGAGCGGGAAGAACCCCCACAGATGGTATACCACCATAAGCAATCAGTGGGTAGGATGTTCATGGATACAAAAGACAAGTTGTCTGAACTATTAATACTTGTCTCGAGTCACAGCATCTAAGTTTATATTTATGGGCTTTTCAATGTCTTTCCAGGGATACGTTACACTAAGAGTGAAATATGCTGAAGTGTTAATGTAGCTTCACCTTCAGCAGTAAAAAGGTCTATGAGTCAGGGAGAATGAGTGGGGGGTGGGGATATCCTTCCAGCAGATTCAACACTACAAAACAATACAAACTAGACTTAACAAATTAAATTATTTGCATATTGCCTTACATAGATTTAACTTTATTTGTTGCTTGTGTACTTCCTGCCAACTGCAGGTGAAATTCAGCTGTGCAAGTTCTTTAGGCAGTGTGATATGATAAGTCTGACCGCTGCTGCTGCTGCAGAAGGAATATGTGCTTGTTTCAATAGATTTAACTTTAGTTGTTGCTTGTGTACTTCATGCCAACTGCAGGTGAAATTCAGCTGTGCAGGTTCTTTAGGTAGTGCGATATGATAAGTCTGACTGCTTGTACTTGTTTCACTTTTTGTAGAGTGAAAGAAGCTGGATGGAGACACACACTTGGGATACGGGTTATGAAGTAAAGCCATACACAATATTGACATGCGTTTGCTTTAAGAGCACAGATGATGAATTATAAAATATAATTAGAAAATAGTTTATCATGAGTAACCTTTCAATGAGTAATCCATTCCCTAGGTTCACTGTAGCAGCCATGCTAAGTCAGCGACTTGTTTCTTTAGAATGTGTCTTTAATATTAAAACATCCTTGAATAAGTCAGTAGGTGGAGCTGTGATTCTATTAAATGTGGTAAGAAAACATCTGATTATGATTTAGTGCCTCTGCAACATTGCGATAGATGCCAAGTACTCATTGTAAATGAATACTCTCAACATTTTTAAATTGTTTTGTTGGCCTTTTGGCTACAACAGAAGTTAGAAAAAAACACTAAGAGAAACTGTAAACTTGCCTTGTTTTTAAAACTAAAATGTTTTCCTAACCCAGTCTATATTTTAAATGATATGAGGTATAATTTAATGGTGTCTAAATTAGTTCCTCTGCACATTGTAAATGGTTTCTTTTATTAAACAGTCCCAGTAGAAAATCATTTCTAACCCGACTGTATCATAATATTCAGATACTGAATTTAGAATTATATTACAAGTTAAACAAAAACTCTGTCCCTCTTTCAGCAATTACAACAGAGAATTTATCTGTGCTGCTTAGAAAGGATCATTAGAGTAGATGGCTAAAAACAGAAAGAAATGAAATTATGCAAGCACTTTAAAAATGTTTTTCATACCAGTGGCTTATGTCTGAAAGTGTATATGGTTCACACGATTCTGTCTTAGGAGGGAAACAGTTTTGAAAATAAAGCTAGTGACCAAGAGACAGCTCTATTCTTTCCCACAAGATGATTTAATTCCCCCTGCTAAAGCCTACTAGAAGAATTAGAAGCCACACTATCAACGCACACAAAATGTAATTTCAAAGTGTATTGTCCCCATTGTATATGCACATATCTTTTCTTGCAATATGTTTAAGGTCCAAGGGCAAAACAGTGCAGGTAAAGATGTTGGGAGACAGCATTACTGATGCTACAGCAATGCAAACTGATCTATCCTGTAACAATAAGGCAGAAGGTACTTCTATATTAGAGTATCTGGAAACAAGCATTGTTTCTAAAACCAGATGTGCAGCAGTCTGCGAATTAGTGAATATGTTCTCTGTCTTCCTGAGATGGAGATTAGGATGATAACTGATTACGCATGTAAACTAATCTTTGATAAATAACCTAAGAAACATAAACAAACTCTTATTTCATCAAAAAGGGAAGAAAATGCATTTATTTCACTTTTGCTTACTCATTTCATTAGCACTTATTGTTGCATGTATTCTAATACAGGTTTTATGTACTTATTTGATTTTTTTTTTATTTTACTCTAAAACATATCTGTTTGAAATTTTAATCTGGTCTGATGCCATAGACTTGTAGCTCAAGTTGCAATGTTGCAATCAGTGAGAGTACTGTGATTTACTGCAAGATCTGTGCTCATACAAACAACTAATGGTGTAATTTTGCCTAAACTACATTTGCTGGTTAGTTCTGCATGGGCTGGTGCCATCATTTTGCAGTCTGATTCTCAACAGTGGCAGTATTGTGGTTTACTGCTGGGTCTGTGTTATTTATAGCTGTTCATATCCAGAGGTTTTGTTAATTCTGCTTAATATTGCCTGATAAAATTTGCACATAAAAAGTGTGCTCTGCGTCTTGCATCTGCTGCTTTCCCTGTCTGTGATTGATATATTTGTTACTGTTCCCCAAGCCTCTTTTGATACAATAGCTACTATTTCCCCTGCTGTTTCTTCCTGATAATACATTAGTTACAACTATGTCTGTCATTGCTTTATGGCTGGTTATAATTCTAGCCTGCCTATGTCGTAAGACTTGTAGCTTGCATTCTCAGTTGTGAGAAAACTGTGTTTTGCTGCATAATCTAATTACAGAGCTCCATGGGTTTGAAGGTGCAGTCAAAGACCAGGAATACTGACAATATCCTAGGATGTATCTTAAATAGCATGAAGTACAATTTATTTATGCTGCTAACAATGCTGTTCCACACAGGCTTTGGATCAAGTGAATGGAGAACAACAATGGTCATACCCTTGCACAAGGGAGGGCCATCCACTGATCCTGATAGTTACTGACCCGTAAGTCTAACAAGCCTCATTTGTAATACCATGGAAAGACTAATCATGGAATTAGTTAATAAAGATATAAAACACATATCCTGTTTGGGTTCATCAAAAGCAGGTCTTGCTTAGTCAACCTAGATTTCTTTAAAAAAGGTCACCAAATCAATGGACAAAGGCAAAATGATGAACATTGTTTAGCATAGTGGAGAGGCTTGCCCATTTAGGAATAAACACCTACATCTCTCTCTCTGGATTGCCAGCTGGGTCACAGATAGGATTCAGGAGGTTAAGCTCTGGGAAAACTACCTCCACAAAAGGACCAGTAACCAGTAGTTCCCCACAGGGCTCGGTGATGAGATCACGCTTGTTTAGCATCTACTTCTCTGAAGTAAAGGCAAACACCAAGTGTCTCTGACCAACAACATTTATGGATGATTGTTAGATAGGAGCAATCACTGAATCCACAGATGATTCAGCCATTTTACAGGAAGGCTTGTTTCAGAAAAATGAATGGTGCCAGAACCATGGATTAAAACTAAATGTCAAAAAGCATATCATTGCATCTTTTGTAAAATTATCAACCCAGTAAGATTACAGCATTGAAAATACACTCCTAATAGTTCACCCTGTACATTGGAATTTGGGAATATAAGTGGACAATGACCTCACATGCTAACAACATGTGTCCACAGTGGTAAGAAAGTCCTTTGATGTTCTGCTGCTTATATGCAATGCGATAGCTTCCAGGTACAGGGATGTCATTATCACCATTTACTCTGTTCTCAACAGGCCATTCATAGAGTATAATGTTCCCTTTGGCATGGATCTGTCACTCATATTCAACAACTTGTATGTTCCCAGAGATTTTTCACAAATAGAATACTGGGCCTACAACTTATATTCTACACAGACCATCTCAAAACATCATCACAAAATCATTGTATTCGGTATCCTACAGATTACTGAAAGGGGACCTATGTCTGGCTTATCATCTGACCCAATAATGATGCAGCTAGTGCACATCTGCAAGTCAAATGGTATCAGAAATAGTAATTCCGGGGACCTGAACCAGTTCTGCAACTTAAACAGAATGATTTGGAGAAACAGGGATATCTCACTGAGATTACCACTTCTTTGCAATAGACCTCCTGTCTCTAATCAAGTCTAACGTGGATCTGTGAAAGGGAATCACGACATTTACCCCAAGACTGCTGACTGTACTCCTTATGGACAGATGCAGCACCTAAATGTTGTTTCCAACAATATGGCTCTTAGAAATACTTAATAGTAATTACTATCTCTCCCAGAACTAATCACTCTCCAATAGCTAATATATAAATATAGACCATGGAAGCCTAAAAAGCGAGTTTCTAACTGATCTGTGTTTGAAAAAGTTTAAAATTGTATTGCCTTACCTGTTTTTACAGTTGCACTTTCTAAAAAGTCGTTTTTGTATTGTTTAATTGTTGTAGGCTACACACTCAAGTGCGCTAGCCTGTTTATAGCATTTACAGTGTTTTCTGTGTGATTTTCTGTTATTCTCTGCAAAAAAACAAGAAAAAAACCAAAAAAATATTCTTTTTCCCACCTTACTGAACTAGATTAGTCCAGATTTCAGGCTTTGCTGAATTCCAGACTGTGGTATAGGTTCCTGTGTTGCCCATATCCTTACTTGGATAGGAGGAAGCTTCTCTGTTCACCAGTGAGAGTGGGGAGCTTTGAGCAGCCTATCTGTCCCTGGAGGAGTGGTCTCAGCCCAGAAACTAGTAGCTTATTGGCCATTTTGGGTCAATTCCTATCTTTTTTCAGTTTCCCTGCTTTAAAATCCGCATTTGCGCGGTTTTGCGCAGCATCAGGCAGCGCCTCTTAAACAGGTTTAAACTATTTCTGGCTCCACAAAGTCTACTCTTCACTTTTTCCCTTAGAACTGTTCTAACTCTCAAAGTAAGCACTCTATTTTCCTTCTAAAGCCCTGCACTTGCTCAAATCTTATAAGTAAACACTAACAAACTAAAGCACTACACCCTCTCATACTCTTTATAAGTACTAGGCGCCCTATTGGTCCATTCTGATCAGTCAAAAATCAGTTCCTTACACTTCTCTGGCATGTCCAAAGGTCAGTTTCAGGTTTACTCTCCAGTCCAGCTAGTGAATCTGGGAATCTTGAGGCAATGATACAACTGCCTTATGTACACAGACCACCCTCTCCTCCTCCCAACAAGCTGAAATATATGTGAGAGATGCAACTATACAGCTAAACTGGAAGCTGAGCTCTCTCAACCCAGGACTGGCACAGTCAGTCAGGAGGAGAAGGAAACCACACACACCACAAATCCAGTCTCACATAGACCTATCGTATCAGCAAACCAAACACATAAACACACAAAACATACTCGGGGGCTCTAAATAAAAATCTGCCAAAGCAGCAGAGACCTCCAAAGCAGACATCCAAGCAACCGCTACCCCACAACAATACCCACATATCACATATTTCACAAAGTCAGTGTGCCACACAGTCACAGCCCTTAAGGCTAAACAACACACCTAATACACTTGTAATAGGTGACTCTATTGTCAGACACACTGACGTCCCACTCACCAGACTGAACAAGGAGAAGGTCACTGTAAGCTGCCTGTTGGGTGCCAGGATCTGCCACATAACACAAGCACTCAGGTCACTCCAAAGCAAGTACAAATATGACTCTGTCATTGTCCATGCTGGTGTGAATGACCTGAGACGTACCTCCCTGGACTATATGAAAAGAGACATAGAGGAGCTCTCTGATCATGTAGCCCAGGCCGGTATGACCCTGACCTTGAGTAGCATCATGCCCTCACCAAGAATGATGCCACAGTATAAAGACAAAATGATCAATTTTAACAATTGGCTAAAGTATTGGTGTCATTCAAAGGGGATCCAGTGTCAGTCAGCCTGGGACGACATGCTCGACAAGCCACGTTGCTTCACTAGGGACAGCTTGCACCTGTCACCTCTGGGCTTTCGAATACTGGCTAAGGCTCTTGCCACCCCCATAGTGCCTTTTTAGGCAAGGCTCAAAAGACAAACCCACCTCCATAGACAACACAAGGAAAAAAATAAGGGTAATGCTGCTCAACGCCAGAAGTCTAAACCTCAAGATGCATGAACTCGAGGCTCTCCTCACTATGGAGAATATCGATATCTGTGCAGTAACAGAAACTTGGTTCAAGGCTCCCAAGAGTACCTCAGCACTACCAGGTTATACCTCATACCATGCTTTTTGACACCAAAACTTGGACCGAATCACAAAAGGAGGGGGTGTATCCATATTCATTAAAGATACCCACACCTCCAGGTTAGTGGCACTGCACGAAGCATCGGAGACCATCCATGTGCAACTAACAGTGGGCAAAACTGCCTTTCAGTTTGTAGCCTGCTACAGACCACCCTCCCAAACTCAGGATCCCCACTCGGCATTCCTGAGAACACTGGAGAATATGAAGGTCTCTCCAAATACCATAATATTTGGTGACTTCAACTACCCAAACATTGACTGGGAAAACTACTCAAGCCCCAACACCCTAGCCAAATGGTTCCTAGAATTTATAAACTCAAATGCTATGGAACAACTGGTCACTACTCCCACAAGAGGGGACAACATATTGGACCTGGTCATCACCAACATGGGGACTCTATGTTCCACACCAGAGGTAAACCCCTCATTGGTAAGATCAGACCATAAATTAATCTCACTGAACATCCATATCCCATCCCCACCCCCAGCCAAGGAAACCACGGTGAAAAATTTCTCAAAAGCAAACTTCACACTTCTCAAAACTGAGGTGAAATCCTTCAAAGCCCACGGGCCAGTGGAAAATACTGCCCAAACCACAGAATCCTTTACAAACACATTCTATGGACACCTACAGGAATGCATGGATCGTGCTATCCCAAATAAAACCAAGACTCACTCCTCCAAAGGCAGGAGACCTGTCTGGTGGCCCCCAGCCATAAATAAGCTATATATCAGAAGGAGAAAGCTACTACATGATAGAGCAAAATCCCAAAAAGGGAAGACAGCTCTGATCAGTACTAGCAAGCAACTGCGATCCCTCATAAAATCATCCAAGGCCAGCTTCAAAAGAAAAATTGCACAAGACGCTAAAGATAATCACAAGGCTTTCTTTAGTTATGTCAGGAATCTGGGTGGCAACTCCCAGATATGCTCTGAGTTAGTGCAAAATGACAAAAAATACACTGAACCCACAGACATTGCCAACATCCTGGCAGACAGGTTCAGTGCAAACTCCCCCCCCCCCCAAAAGAGCAAATGTCCATCCCAACAGAATGTAGCCTCCCTGACATCACAGATGCACAGGTGAAAGCTGCCCTCTCAAAAGCAAAAAACACAGCATCAATGGGACTGGATGGTGTCCCGGGCTGTGTTTTACACGTGCTCCAAGAAGAACTGAACCCTCACATAAAGTCACCGTTCAATCTCAGCCTCACTACAGGATATGTACCCAAAGAATGGCGTACAGCAACAGTAGTCCCGCTCTATAAAGGTGGTGCCACAACAGACCCCGGTAACTATTGCCCCATAAGCCTGACTAGTCTGTTCTGCAAAGCTATGGAGCATATCAACATGGAACTAATAAAGAAAGACATTGGGAACCTCCAGACACTGGATCCTACCCAATTCAGCTTTGTTAATGGCAGATCTTGCCTCTTAAACCTAGTTGACTTCATTGAAACAGTTACTAAGGCCATAGATGAAGGGAAGGTATTCCACACAGCCTACCTGGACCTTGCAAAAGCCTTTGACACAATACCCCACTCGGGCATCATAAATAAGCTCACCAGCTTAAATATCAACCCCTATGTCACAAGATGGGTTGCAAACTGGCTCAGGGATAGAACCCACATGGTCAGAATTGCAGGTGCCTTGTCAGACTCAAAATCAGTTACAAGTGGCGTCCCACAAGGCTCAGTCCTGGGACAACTCTTGTTCGGTATATAGTTTTCTGAGGTACAGACTAACACGGGAGGACTATAGCTGACCAAGTTCACAGATGGCTGCAAACTGGGAGCCCTAATCGACTCTCTGGCTGACACAAGCATCCTCCAAAAAGGTCTCACAGAGACAGATACCTGGTGCCAGAGCCATGGCCTCAAGCTAAATGCCAAAAAGTGCATAGTCATCCCCTTTGGGAAAAACAAAGTTCCCACAAATTACCACATAGGTGGTAATCCATTAAGTACAGAAGAAGTAATTAGGGATTTGGGGACCCAAGTAGATAGTAATCTCTCCTTTGACAATCACGTTGCCAAAGTGGTTAGAAAGACCTTCTATATAGCCCACCTTATCACAAAAGGGTTCACATCTAGATCAAGAGAGGTCATTGTGTCCCTCTACACATCACTCATCAGGCCCATAATTGAATACAATGCCCCCTTTGGGATGTACCTTACCCGACACCTGCAGCAACTGGAGAGACCCCAAAAGTACCTCACCAAGAGGATCAAGGGCCTCAAACAGATGTCCTATGCAGTTCGGCTAAAGAAACTCCAGCTCTACTCAGTTGCTTACTGTCTACTCAGAGGCGACCTATGCCTGACGTATAAAGCCATGTCCAACCCAGAATTAATGGACATGCTCCACCTCAGGAAATCCAAATCCCTTAGAGCTACACGCTCCAGGGACTTAAACCTCAGTACGGCAATAAATAGGACATGCTGGAGGGACAGATTCATATCCCTATGCTCCCCTCACTCTGGAACAGGATCCCAATACATGTTAGGCAGAGCCCCTCACTGACCCTTTTCAAGAGAAATCGTGACGACTGGATGGGGGATCGTAAGTTTACCCCTGGGATCTCTTCTATGTCCTTGCTAGACAGAGGCACAGTAAACTAACTTTAAAAGGGCTATCTTCTGTGACCTTAACTAATTCAAAAGGGAGGCGAAAGCCAAACACACTCTGGCTAGGCTTATAAATGCCCTAGGACAGATAGCCTAGTATCAACCTATCAACCTATGAACCTATGGAAATGGGGAAGGGTAATTTGAAATAATGGGATAATCAGCTACACTTAAAATGACATGCAAGGGAAGTTAGCCTAGTATTCACCTATGAACCTATTAAAAACAGGAAAAGGAAACAAGCAGCTACTAATAAACATATCTCCCCTTTTTAAGGTTAAATGTGCGATACAAAACGAATAACTATGCCTCCTTCCATCAAACTGTACTGAGGAACATCAGTTAAAGATTACAACATCTGGATAATTTTTAAACAATTTAATCATATTTTAGGTAGAAATTCTCATTTTGGACTTCATTTATGAAACATTTATAATGCAAGTCTATACAAAATGTAGGAAAAAGTGATCCATTCTTAGTAGAAGAGCCAGACAGAGCCCTTCTCATTATTCAGACCAAAATACTGAATGCACTTAGTTGATTTCTGATCTATGTTCACTGCAGACTTGCTTCATTGTTGACTTATAAGGGCTCATCCAAGATTTCTTTGCCAAGTACCATTCAGTAAGATTAGACACAGCACAAATGTGACAGTGAGGACAACATGTTTTCACACCTATGCCATTTACTTCCAGTGTTGCTCTGGAAGCTTCCATTAATTCCATTTTATCACTCTATAGGAATCTGTTAATGTCAATATTCCAACCACATGGATTTCTTCACTGCAATAATATCCAGCAATCACAAAAGGACAGGCTGCTGCATTTTAGGGTGGTGGCAGACCCGTCAAGTTACAGACAGAAAATAACTAGACTTTTATTATGATCAAAATAATGGATTTTGGATCAGCTTGTTATTGTTCCTTGGCTCACTAGTAAGGGACATAGCAGCTTGTTTGGGGGGGGGGGTGGGTTCCATTGTGCTTTCCTGTAACAGACAGGAAAGTGTTGTCTCATCTGATGACATTAATGTGACATGTAGCTGAACAACTACAATGTATCATATGTACTAATTGGGTTAAGAAAAGAAGGTACATGTGGTAATATTTATTTTATTTATTTATTTTACATTTGTTAACTGGGATAGTCCGACTGGATACATGTCCATTTTCAGAGGAGGCCCAGGGAGAAAAGCTCCAGACATACAGACAACATATTATTGCATTCTTATAATTTAAACAGAGATATCACATTCTGGACAATATTTCAAAGATTAATAGGATATTCAGATGTCAGCAGGTTCACATGGTAGTATAAACTAGAACAGTAATAATAATAATAATAATAATAATAATAATAATAATAATAATAATAATACATTGTGAGAGGATTATTGCACTTAGAAATTCTAATGATATTTCTTGCCATCTATTTTCCTGTTGGTTATCAGACTACTCTGTTGGTCAGGAGTACTTGATGGTGGATAACTGCTGCAACCACTAGGTGTTGAGTCCTACGGAGGGACCACAGTACAAGGTTGTTTTCCATATAATAGGGAGGGATTGGTACTAGTTTTAAAGATATTGCACAAAAAGTATAAGAAATGACTTAGCTATTTCTTGAATATAAACAATACATATCAATCAGTTGTGCTATCAGCTGAAGCGAAAACTCAGAGAAAACTGGCTTCTAGAGAACACATTACTATTTCCTGAGTTATATGCATATTTATGCAACATGTTTATTTTATTCGCAAGCAAGATAAATGAGCAGATTACTACCTTAAAGTTCAGCAAGACTATCCACAGCAGTCAGGCATATGTTGTATTAATTATTACATTATTTTAATAAACCTAACATCGTGAATACTGAGCAAGTGCAACCAAAAAATGAGGATTGAAACAAGTGCTAAAAAAAGATAATATCAGAAAGGAGGTCAGGCTCTGTGCAGGAGGTAAGAGAGAAAGAGTGAAAAGAGGTAATGCAAGAGGTAACACAAGAAGAAAAGGAAGGTACAGGTGGAAAGTGAGTGACACTCGCCTAACTGGGGTTATTAAGGGAGATCGATGTGATATACAAGAAAAAAGAATTTACTACCATACAGCTAAACTAGTAGCATATAGTTACCACAAAATGTAGCTTAAAAGGGGGGGGGGGGGCAAGTGTTATGTCATCATAGAAGCATCAAATATAAAGAAACTAAAACACAAAATATTACTATTAGAGTAATGCAGAAAATAGAACACATTATCAAAAATAAATGCGGTACACACACCATCACAACAGATCAAGTTGTATCATACATGAAGGATGATATTCATAGTCATTATGGGAAAGCTTTATTGTTATAAGCACTGTCTGCAAATGAGCAAAAGCCACAATTCACAGAGGCCACTTACATGAAATTTTCCCGCTTCTCCGCACCATTCACAGATATGTTTTATAAGGTGTAGTCTTCCCTGTTCAATCTATTCCACCTATATTGGCCCTGGCTTGTAGACAGTGGCAGTGTAGTGTCACGTAGAACAAAATAAAGTGTACAGTGTTATCTAACCTATTTTAGGCAGTGAGTGATCAAGCCATATTATTTATCAGGTATCTTGAGATACTCCAGACTGAAATGAGGGTGGTAAGGGTCACAGCCATCACCAATTGCAAAGGTGGCTAGGAGTACAAAGTAGCAAGTCTGTCTACATTTTAGGGGGGTGTGGAACTGCTTTTCTGTGGAGGCAGAGATGGGATTCATGTCTAGGGATGTTATTGGTGTCAGAAGTGTCCACCTCTGTGAGGGTGGAGGTGCTTTCTCTGTGTTCTAGTGAAGTTGGAGTACCATGGTGGGAAATTGTGGAGGAGACAACGCTGTACCATGCAGCATGACCCTCAGGATGCATACATGGTGTTGGCCCAGATGCCCCTGGGATATGGAATATGGCACTGCTGGTGGAAAAGGACAAGTAATTGGAGCATACTTGATTTTTTCCATCCCAGGCAGCCTTGTAATGCTGTTAGCCCAAACACTAATATGACTATGCTACTATCCTAATAGTGGCAGATGCAGGCTGTGTTTCCCATAATTTTCATCCAGTGTAGAGCTACCATGGTTGTGGCCATGCCCACAGCCATGGCCAATACTGGATACAAGGCACCAGCAGCAGCACTTGCTAACATCCACATGGAAGTGGCAATGGATGCTATATGTTCCATTAGTTACAACATGAGGCTGATCTTATAAAATTATTCCTGGACTAAATGGATAAATGGAGGAACTGACATTGGTAGGCCACATCCTCCTTGACACCATGCTCAATGTATATTACCTGCATTTTGTCTCCAAACTATACCCAGGTCACAGTCCTTCATATCTATTGGTTGTGTCCAAGAAGTACCCACATGTCTGTGGCAGGGTGTGACAGTGACAGACACTGTGAAATACTGCTAGGTAGTTGTGCAGTAAATATCCATTCATTGGATGCAGTGTGGTGATTCACCAGTACAGGCCCAGTATCAGTGCTGGTAGTACTGTTAGTCATACTGAAATCCCCCCGTGACATGGATTGTACTCCACCATGCTATACATCCCTCTGGGAGGGTTGAGGGAGGGAGGCTATACTGTCACCTTAGACAGTGGGTCTAAGCCCAACTAAGATGGAGACAGGAAGTGCCAATGTCCCCTGAGATGGTGAGTGAAGTTGTGTGGCTGGCTTTTTCTTTATAACCTAGGCAGGTACTATCCTTAGCCAGTTATCCTGGCCCAGCATCAGTAGGCTGGTATAAACAGAATACAATGATAGTGCTTTCCATGCTCTCCCTTATGCATCATGGTGTACATGCTAATGACAGCTGTATTCATGCAAGTAAATATGACATACTTACCTGTGCTGGCAGTCCCTGTCATCTGAGTCTGAATGCCCAGTATACCTAAGAAACACAAAGGCAGTGGCCAGTGCATGTTCCTTGGTATCAGCTTAGGCACTGTTACATTGCAGGCCTTGCAGTAACTTAACTGGTCTTCATGAGAGGTATGTGGCATGTGGTCACTCCTGGAATCAGTGTTCAGTCATCCTGGTTATAATGTGTACTCCCTTATCGTAGCTATGCATGGATGCCAGGAATAACTCATCATCCTTGAGTGCTATACTAGAGGGAGGTGCACCCCTGGTTACTGTTCTATTTGTTGCTTTGCAGTATGCCTTCTGCAAGGCCTATCTTATTTTATATTTCACATGCTTCCAGCATTGCTGTGTGGTGTGGTTATTCCCACCCCAGGCACTGATATTTTGCAACCTTCAAACCACAACAGCTTACAGCACCAAATCAGGTGAGACAAAAGAAGTTACAAATAAATGCCAAACTTTATTAGTAATGGTTAAGCGCTTTCTTCTCCTTCAAGAGACTTCATCAGAACAAATTTCATTACAAACCCAGCCCTTAAATACCCTTGCTAAATGATGTCCCATGAATTACTTAATTACATCTTAAAAACACACTACATAATTTATCAAAAAATAAGTAAGTAAATAAATAAATGCAACTCACTCATATTGTATTTGACTAGCATTATAAAACATTTAAAACATTAAAACACATCTCATATTTGATTTAATTTAATTAAGGCACAGTTAAATTAAATCAAATATGAGATGTGTTTTAATGTTTTAAATGTTTTATAATGCTAGTCAAATACAATATGAGTGAGTTGCATTTATTTATTTACTTACTTATTTTTTGATAAATTATGTAGTGTGTTTTTAAGATGTAATTAAGTGATTCATGTGACATCATTTAGCAAGGGTATTTAAGGGCTGGGTTTGTAATGAAATTTGTTCTGATGAAGTTTCTTGAAGGAGAAGAATGTGCTTAACCGTTACTAATAAAGTTTGGCATTTATTTGCAACTTCTTTTGTCTCACCTGATTTGGTGCTATACGCTGTTGTGGTTTGAAGGTTCTGAAGTTTCAATTTGTGGTAGTGTTACACTGATATTTTGCACCACTGTGTCCCACACATGGTCTTATAGAAGTTAACTGACACTGCCAATTTTTACCAGGCATTGGCCATCTATGTGGAGCACCAGGAGGAAGACATCAATCTCTATAGGTCTAAAATTGCCCTTCCTCTACCATTTGCCACCTTTGGATGAAATATATACAGCTAAAAGGTCATGTGCAGGTACAAAGAGGTAATTATGACACAGTGATAGCAGCACAGCTCATTAGAACATTACTGGCATAGACATGAATGAGTATATGATGGGGTCATATGTCAGGGGTCACCTTGTGTGTAATACTATAATGCTGTGTGTACAGGTCGAGGTTGACTTCTGCAGTGATTTGACTGGGGTATGTAGCTCACAGGAATCTAATTCAAGCTGTCATTATAGGAACTTCCCTGATAGCAGATGTGTGGTGGCACACATCCACACAGATGACATGGGGGTATAGTATGATAGTAGGGTTAATATGTGTGAATGTCCCTGGAGTTGCACCTGTAACAGGTGTATTCCATATTTGTATGTGGGTGTCTTTGGCAGGCCAGCACAGTCATAAATTGTAATGATATCATCCCTCCATTCGGTTTAATATTGCTTACTCCCATGCACAAATCTGTAGGATTTAAATGGATTTAATACAGAATATGGCAGAATGGATATGAACATGGGCTGCTCTTTGCAGTCAGCTGCCATACCTGATAGTGGTTGCACACAGGCAAACACATAACTGCAGTAGGTACAATGAATGTTGTGGGCAATCATAAGACTGGACATTACAGTTAACACATGTACCTTAATTTTACAAGGGCCATTGAACAGAGTGACCTTCAAGTGTCTGACACTGTTACTGTATCCCTTATCAATAGTAGCACAGGCCATTGCGTATCTCCTGAAGGCTCTCTCCTATGTCATTGCTGCTTCAGTCCTGGATGAAAGAAATTCCAGCTGCTCACTGCAGATTGTTGCTTTTTTCCTTGCTGTGAGTTTTGACACCTAAAATGGCAGATTAGCCGTAAACATCACTGATCAGTAGTAGTTGATTGCACTGTATTTATGCTAATGAAGTTACACTGCACCTTTGTGAATTATTTTTCACTGAAGTCCATCACTGGGATCCCTATTGAAATGTCAGGACTCCCAATGCTGATTCTTGAAACGCTGACCAAAAAAACAGACTGAACATAAAAAAATATAGGCAAAGACCAACTATTGAATCTCTCTCTTCTCCTTTAAACTTATTGTTTATAAGGGGCCAGGCTCCCATGTATCCTCTAATGTGGGGGGCCACAACCCCCACAATTGTATACATGCCAACTTCAAGATCTTTATACCTCAGAGATATTCCAAGAAGTGGCATTCAGAGGCTCAATATATGTAAGCCTGGATTTTCAGTCATTCAGTCTCCACATTCATGAATTCAGCATTGTAAGCCCACATAATATAAATTTATTGCATGAGTGACATAAGACCTAGATGCAGTCTTCTGTGCATGCCCACTTACACACACACACACACACACACACACACACACACACGCACACACACACACACACACACACACACACACACACACACATACTCTACAATCACATGGTGCTAAGGTAACTAAAGACATGAATCATAGGCTATTGTCTTGCTTTGTTATAGATTTGTGGTGATGGCTGTTTATGCTAGCATGCTAAGCATGTGTGATGTACAAAGGAAGGCAAAATGGTACTATATCTCCTCCATAGCCATTTCATGCCGTGGCTTTTTGAAACATACATAGGTCCTTTCAGGAAGGTGAGTGCCTGATTTGATCTGGAAGACCACATGTCCAGTGGGATCAGCATCCCATATACTAGTAAGTAGTGCATATACTGCTGTGATGACCTGTGTCACCATAACCCTGAAGATCTGCATAAGTGGGAAGCAGAGCGGAGGCATAGTACCTCAAATGAAATAGTAAATAGCTCATATTTTGCTGTGTACAGTACTGTCTTTAATACACTTTTCAATTTTCACAGGTTTGCTCCAAATATTCTGTATTTGCTCTAAAATATAACAGCATATCTCTGGCTGGCTTCTGAGAGTGAATGTCCATATGTTTTGTGTGCTGTAGTTTGCAGCTCTTTTGTTATTGCTCTTGTATTTTGGGGCACGGCATAGGGCTGTGCCACTGAGGGTCTGTGGCCACCATTTAATGCTCCTACTCCTTTGCACTTCTGTTAGTGTAGCTGCTTATGCATCATTGCACCTTGCAACATTAATATATCTGATTGCATTCTACTGTATACAACTGTGGTAGAGTAGATTACACTTCGAGACATGGACACCAGGATTTTTTATTACTTGTTTTCACATGCATGTGTTATTAGGTAGTTCTGTCTTGGTATGGAAGAGATTTCCAGCTTCTGCTTCCTTGCACGTGCATGTGCAGCTGTATATTGCTCTGTTATCTGCATATAATTCACACCTCTATGTCCATTTTGTCTTTCAGTGTGGGAAGAATATGAACAGAATGCTGCAGGTTAAAACAGGAGGTAGCAGATATTGATTGCACTAGAGGGTTAGCTGCATGCCATCTTATCCTGTAGTATAGCTGTCATTCCATATCTGGGTCATCTTCATTATGTCATGCTTTCCATTTTGTCTCCCTTTTATGGATTGCTAAGGTCACCCAGAACTTCAGGTGTGTCAGATGAACTCTGCTGCAGCAAAGCTCAAGGCTGTTGCTGAGGTTGGTAAGCAAATTGGCAATATCTCTCAGAAGTGGTGGGGTCTGGCCAACCCTAGGCAAACAGTCTACCCCACTCACTAGTCTATCTGCACTGGAGCTGGACAAAGTGGTGGAGAGGGCAGCTAGCAGGGCAATGATATCCCGTCCACAATGCACCAACCCTTACTGCAGTGGATATCAGACTCAGTAGACTGGCTGGTCAATGCCATCAGCCTGACAGATATTGGTGTGGCCTATTCCAATGGCCACTTAGATCCAGTATCATCATCCACCAGTTTCAAGTAAAGTCCTTCTAGGCTGGTCAACAGCTAGCAGGTGGCACATATCCCATCATGCCTCCAGCCATTTTGCTCCCCTTTTTTGTCTATTTGTATGTCTCCCATGTCTCTGTTACCTTATAAGTCAACATCCACCATTGGTTGTCTGTTCTATGTGTGATTATGTAATCATGCTGCCTATTCCCTACATTCCTCCCACATATGCCATTTACCCCTCCTCTCGTCTTCTCTCACTTTACCTATAAAATGGGTGCTTTTTCACAAAAAAAATTATCCTACCTTTGACTGCCTCATCATGCTTTGTTTACCTCTGCAAGCTATACCTCCTCCCTTGTTTTCCTGTACTCAACTTTCCACCCCTTTTAAGGAAATAATAAAGTATGCAGCTAGATGGCCACCTGTTCACAGACCTTTCACTACTCTTATGTTTTTCTTTAGTAGAGACAGTGACAGTCTACCCCTATAGGTGTCAGATTGTGCGTCTTCCTGTGCCATTCATTCACATTCCCAAGAAGTGCACATAATGCAGTGTGACAACACAATCTTGCTCTTCTTCATACACTCTAGGTGAAGTCAATCTGCTTTATATACATGGTTTATTTTCCTCCTTGTCTAGACTCTCTACAATGCATCTGTCTGAAATGACTGGATTTTGCTTAGTTATTCATGCCTATTTATCACTAACTTATAGTCTGCTTATTTGGTACTAGCTTTATACTTCACTGAAGAGTCACTCTATGAATCTTGGCTTTAGTATTAAAAGCCACTACTTATATCATTTCTTCTTGATTTTTGATAAATTTTGCTTAGAAATAAAATATCTAAAATGTTTATAGATTTTAAAGTAAAATGATGGAGGTTTACTGCAAATGCGAAAACTAACTGGAAAAATATTTTGTTAGTTGCTTATAATCAAAGCAACTGTGGTTAAAAATACAAAGATTGCATCAAATGTTATGACCAGATAACATAAATCTTTTAAAACAAATTTTAATGTACTCCTTGCCTAACCTTCACAGACCATTTTTCTGACTGGTTTTGACAGTGGTCCATAAATTAATAACAAGAAAATGAAATTATTTATATTAACTGTGTCTAAAGGCTGGCCACCTCTGTTGAATATTTAAAAGAAACAAATGCATTAACTGTAAGTCAAATTCTAATGGACCCAAACAAAGCTAGTGGCATAAACTCAGCATGGTATCAGAAAAATATTCTATAAGTCAGCTAGAGTAATAAAGGGGGTATACATAGCTGGTTGTATAGTACACAAGATAAGCCCTAACTGTCTTGTATACTTCACAGGACTATTCTGATTTAAAGATTAGATTCATAGATTCATAGATTAGTACTAGGCTAACAGCCCTTGCGAGCCATTTTAAGCCTAGACAATTATCCCTTGCCCCTTGTTACCTATAATCACAACTGTCCAGCATAGGAGGGGAGATTTGGAGCATCAAGGGCAAGTGAACCACTCTGTGGGAATGGTCTGGGTAAATGATCTTCTCAATTTTCTACACAGTTATAGTACTTGCTTAGTCTGGGATTCATTGACACCCAAACTGCAGAAGTGTGGAACAGGCAGGGGTCTAAAAGACATTACGTGTGCAATGCATTTTTGTCATAGACACTTATTCCTTTCAATAGTGGGAATCTCTGCAGCGTAAATTGAAGTTGCTTTATCATGCACAGATAGCCAATAGGGAAAGTAATGCTGTATATGAACAGCTGCATGTGTATGTCTGTGTGTGTGTGTGTGTGTGTGTGTGTGTGTGTGTGTGTGTGTGTGTGTCCTACAGAAAGGTGAGTTGGTGCCTGTGTGTGTTCCACTTGGTACGTATGCTACAGTGCAGTTGGTAGATATTCTACTGAGAAGTTTTTCCTTCTGCACATTAGAGTAATTCATACTTATGTACATTCTCAGTTGATTAGATGTTGTACAGAAGGAAAGAGTAACCATAAAGCTTAACATTTAGTATAAAAGTCATATACAAATAATAGTGCAAAGCATGCTGTATAGTAATACAATCAAGATAGTTTTCTTATGAATCATGATAAAGTGTTATAATAAAATATAAAGTGACTATATGTGTCATGTTTTCTAACTATTCTTACTTACAGTCTATATTTCCACTTCTGTTCATTTTGTTTATCCTGTACTAATTAAGATAATTAAATAACGTTTAATGAGTTAAAGTGAATTCCTTTAATTTATACTTATGATTATGCCAGTTTCAGTTATTCATAGTATTGTTAAATATTATTCCTTTGTTTAGCTGATATCTAAGAGATTATAAATTTACTATAAATAAATGTACTATAAAAAGAACATTGTCTTCCTAAAATCTGAAGATTCATATGGAGCCAAGTTCAACTTCTCTGTCAATACAAATGATAATGACTGAAGAAACCAAAAGACTAAAACCGAACTCCACAGCCGTAAAATAAATAATCAAATGCAAATGACTCTAAATACAAAACTTATCATTTTAATACAGTTAAAAAATGGTAAGCACTTTCATTTTTCACATAGAGCTTCATCAGACACCATTTCATAATTTAAAAACATTAAAAAAAAAAAACTCTCATTGAGTCATATGACTAAACTTCTTATTGAGGCAATCCTTTCCTTTTCAGCACTATTTTTGTAACTTTCCCTATCACCGATGTCAGGAAAACTACAGGCATTCAGACTAATTTGCCAACAATATTCCTTCAAATCAAGTTCTTGCTCGACATCACATCTTTCTTCATAATTAATAACTTGATCAATAATGGAAATTTTAAAATACTCTTTTTCATTCTTATTGCTATGCGATTTACTCACATGTTTTGCTAAAGCATAAATTAAATCAAATTTCTCAACAGCATGCAAAAGTTTATATACCCTAATATGAAATTCCCTCACTGTTCTGCCTATGTATAAGGCTGAGCAGAGCCCACATACTATAATATAAACAACAAACTTAGATGTACAGGTGTATTTATTTCTTAGCATAATTTCAAAATTTCTAGCAGTTACTCTGAATTTTGTCTCCTTCTAATATGTGCTTACAATAATTACAGTTGGCACATTTATAGATCCTTTTATTTCACCCTTCTGAATTCCTACTACCAAAACTGTTACTGACATTTTTATAAAAAAAATATTCCTTTAAAATTTTTCCCCTTTTGGAGACAAAAACTGGATTCTCACCTAAAACATTTTTTTCAAATCTGTGAAATTCATAAGGAACACCCAGTTTTCTTTAATTATTTATTTTATACTCTTTTCATCAATTAAATGTTCCACCAGGCAGTCCAAGGAAAAATATTCCTTTGATGTTACATCATTTACCTTTGCAGCATTATTTTCATGTGTATTACCCAAACGGCGCTTATTTTTAACTTCAACTACTGATCTTTCTACTATATGTTTTGGGTACCCTCTATTATACAATTTTTTTCATTAATTGATATTCAACAATAAAATCCTCTATATTATCAGTAAGCCTGCTCACTCTTGAAAACTGACTTTTCACAATATTCTTTTTTTAAATACACAACGCATCTTTATTGAATTATTACTTGTGACATAGGAAATTTTACACATACAATAGTAACCAAACTGTGTTAACAAATTAACATTAACAAACATTATACTTGACATATATTGGTATATATCATATAACCTAAGTAACATTACATGAATTATTTAATTCCTGCCCCTTATTTTTAAACAGGAAATACCTTTATTAAACCATCAGTTACAACATAAGCAATCATATGATTTACCATCATATTTCAACAATGTTTTGTGTAAGTAATCACATACTCAAAAAACATTGTTGAAATTAATGTTAGCGAATGATCACAAAAACGAATTAAAAAATGTAAACAATTCAAATTTGAACTGTTGACATTTTTTCGAACTTACCTCAATATCCAGTGCCATTCACAACAGTTTTAGCAGGGAGGCAAGTCCTCCTGCACCCTCCCACTAATTATATATACTAACTCCAAGGACACACTACAGTGAAGGATGCCGATCTCACAAAATTGCGAATGCACATTGGCAATCGCTCTTTTGTGTCTTCAGCATCTTTTGGTTCGCTAATACGAACCATTGAAAACATCCTTTCACACATCTGTCGTCACAGATGTGCAGGTCGACAATATGATGGTAAACCCAATCATACATTTATATAAATAAAAACAAACCACACCGACACAATCATAATTGCAAGCATTTTACATCACAAACCTTACTGACACACTCCCAGTTGCAAACATTATACATCACTGTATGTATTGTTCCCACAATTCTGATTTTTTTCCTATGTAGTTTGTTCCTACCCTTTTCTAAAAATCTAATTTCCAGTTGTTTTATCTATGTTTCTATATTCACTACTTCTAATATAGTTGGTTTAAATTTTGATTTCCATTTTATAGTAATTGCTTTTTGGCAGCCACCATAATTAGACACAGCAAAGATTAGAACCATGCGTGCTGCTATAGTGCAAATAGGCATTACTTGCACATTCTTCTTGGAGTTTTTCCACTTAGTCTATCCATACATTAATAAATCATTAGATCTAAAAATGTCACACTTTTCATTTCAGCCCTGAAAGTACATCTTAAATAATCCATAACATTCTTGAGATATGCAAAAAGCTGTTTAACTAATCCTTGGTACCAATCCATAAAATATTCAAATCATCAATGAAACATTTATATACAACCATGTGTTTAAAAAAATTTGATTTGTAAACATATACACCCATTGCCACTCCATTTAATTGCTTGTAATTCTCATTGTCGAAAGAAAAATAATTGCAAGTCAAAATTACAACCAGAATTTTTGTGAATAGCCTCAATTGTTCATCAGAAAAAAACCCTGAAGAATGCATCTCTTTGTTCACTATTTCTAGCTTTCATTTTTAGGAATCATTGCGTACAGAAAATAACATCTGCAGTGACCAATGTCATGGAGTCATTTACAATAATATCTCTAATACAATTTCTGAAGTCAAAAGAGTCCTTAACATGAGTCACTTTTCCAGATCTGAAGGGAGAAAAAGCCAACAAAAAATGAGACCAAGTAAACAATATATGTGTGTGTGGGTTCCCATTAGAAGACCGAAGATGCATTCTTTTGAATACATCTTGGTTGAACTTAAAAGACTGAAACGGCAAAATATCGAAGTGGCTTTTAAGCAAATTCTTTCCCTGGGAAAGAATTCGCTTGGCCGCTTCGTTACTTTTCTGTTTTCGGCACTGTAGTGCTGTCACGGAGTTGATATATTTAAGTGGGGGGGTGTGGGGGTGAACCTCCCCCTTTAATGTAATGTTTAAAGTGTTTTGTTTATTATTTTTTTTTTTGTTGGAACAGCCATTTTTTTCCCTTGGAAAAAAATCACTGTTCTGACAGTTCGAAATTGTAAGCTTTTGCTTACATAGGGTCTATTAATCACTGTTCGCTTTTTTAAGCATTCAGTGATCTAATATAGACCCATGTGTGTGTGTCTACATATATATATATATATATATATACACATATATATATATATATATATATATATATATATATATATACATATATATATATATATATATATATATATATATATGTGTATATATATATATATATATATATATATATATATATATATATATGTATATATATAGTAGTTACAGCAGTTGCACACACTTTGGAGGTAAAACACAATTGCACTTGAATAATAACACCACAATATGTTTATTAATAAAAAAAGAGATACAATTAAGCACTTTCATCCTACTGCAATGAGGACTTCTTCAGTATGACTTCTTTCCCAATCTGTGCTCCTTCCATCTGACACTATTCTTGTAGAATTAGTTTTCATTACTGTAATAAGGTTGTGGCTGGAAAGAGAAAGCATCTATTTTTCATGCTTTAGGATTATAGTGAACTGAATGTTCCAGAGTACTACATGTTGTTGTGAACAAATATAACTGATGCTCTCTCCTAGCATTTGATAGTGAATGAGCGCTTCATTGTTAAAGTACACTTCATGTATCCATTGTGCCTGCTGAGAGAGCCATTGAAAAGTTTTGCTTGTTATGAACATAAACTGACAGTAGACAATTCCATATGTAATTTCTCATTTCTAAATTGCCATTCCTTCTCCTAAAATAAAAAAAAAATCACTGTCTAATTTGTTTCCAAACCAATATACTGTTGTGTTGTTTTATTTGCTTGAAGGATTCTTGAATGCAATGGTAGTGGAGGGACCTATAAAACAAGAAATGCTTTAATTTCCTTTGTACTAATAAGGAGAGTTTCTACAGGAAACCCTTCTCTTTGTCCTTTTTTTCCTATGAGCTCCCCAGGCATAGTGTGACTGGTCTGTTTTATTAGCTAGGGTGGGTGAAAAAGGTATATTCTATTCATATGGCCCAACACATAAATTTATTTGTCTCTACTGCAGGAAGTGAGATTAACTGTTACAAAGAGTGCATTGCATCCGGTCCATGCATTTTTCAAAATCTGTTAAGAGTTCTCTCATATGCAGATATGAATAGTGAACCAACACAATGCAGGATGACAAGCACCTAGAGATCTATTATACTGTACTATTATGAGACGCCTACACAGTGGAGGTCTACAACATGAAGTCAGAAATCCTAGAGCTCTGTCATACTGTATTATTATGAGATGCTGTGCAATGGAGGTCTACAACATGAAGTCAGAAATCTCTCATGATTATTTTTCTTTTCTTTTCTTTTTTTTTTGTATAAGTAAGAAAACATTGTAGAGTCCAGTATCGTTCCTATGACCTGAACTTGTCAATGCAGCCACAGCAGATCTGGGCTAACCAAGAGCTGTTCCCAATTAATTAAAGCATTGAGTTTCTCAAGGCAGGCTGGGCTATTTTTCATGTATTTGACAGGATCAATCATCCAGCAATGTAAACATATCAATATAATGCACCTTTATACAGGCAAATCACTCTGTAAACACACAAACACACATTGTACTAATAATAGATATGATGGAAGAGAGGAGAGATAGCAGAAAATTTCACCACTACAAATGTTAAGAACTTCTGGTAGAAATGGCAGATGCAGATTTGGAGATATGCCTGTCTCATGTTAAGAGGTGCCAGAAATGACTGAATGTTTATCAGAGAATTATGTCCTTAGACTGAGACCACTGCTTTTCTGTGTTGTGAAGATGTTCAAATGAAATAAATCTGATAAAGGTCTTCAATTAATGTAATTCTTTCACTCTGCAATAAACACTGAATAAAGTATTTTCCCTTTCTGTTGTTTCAATCTGCCATGTTTCAAAGAATTTAGAATACAAGGCAGGGTGCTACATTAAGCTGGTTGGTAGGCATTTGGAGAAGTTTTCCTACTATTCAGATGTCTGGCAATTTATTAGAATGCCCTCCTTGTATAATTTACAAGAACAACTTGCCTGTAATAATGCAGCTGTAAGAAACTAATGAAACATACCATATGGTATATGGAACAATAAGTCTAACAGTGTGTGTGTGTGTGTGTGTGTGTGTGTGTGTGTGTGTGTGTGTGTGTGTGTGTGTGTGTGTATTAGGGGGCAGTTGTTACATTTCACATTTTTTTGGCATGAAGAATGATTGCTTTTCATTTTGTTATGTTGCTGATGGTCCAACTGACATCTGCTGTAGGTATTAAGAAGTATAGGCATAAAACATGAGCCTCATAGTGGTTTTTGCCGTATTTGTTTCTTTTATACCAGTTAGACTGTATGTTCCCCAAACAGTGCCCTTTTGATATGGCTGTATCTAAGAGCTCAGCTTTCAACTTACTAGAAGTTGATGTCTCCTTTACGAGACATGTCTTCTGGCAGTGAACCTGTAACTGCTGCCCTTATAAATGAAAACAAATAATTATGCTTATAATTATAGTTATATTATCTTATAAATACAAAATCATTGGCACACTTGATTTTACAAACTCCACATTAGCAAGTATGGACTAACCTGCATTAATTACTTAGCCCTGGTGTGTCATTCACTAAGGACTGGAACTGCCTCTAAAACAGATTAAAATAGTACTCTGTTATTAGGACTTATGAGTGAGGTAGTTGGTGTCATTAAATGATGACATTTGCAGCTGTACCGACACTTTTACTAAGCATGTCCAGAGCACTGACTTCATTATTTCTGGGGAAATCTAACATTCATTTTATAGTGTTTGGGATTGTATTTATAGGTCAGGACTACCATTAGGATTTTGTTATACTTTACAGGTAGAGTAGACAGTATCAGGACTCCTAATGGTAACACTTGAGAGATCTTGAAATATGTTTAGGAGGGGAGGGGTGATCAGCTGTTGTGCTTACACTTCTGGCTCTCCTTATCCTTTGCTGAGAAGATTAAACTCCTTATATCGGCTGTTGTAGTTTGTTTTATCTGTCTACTGCCAAACGACATTCACTAACACTGCTTTTTGTCTGATGTTTAATCTCATTTATGTGCTGGTGAACTCCTTTCACCCATCAGTACTTAAGTACAGAATTTCTTCTGTTATCTTTTGGAAAAATAACTTTAGCACAGCAAAACACTAGATCCAAATAAAAGGCAAAAAGAGATAATCTGGTGTATGCAGATCTCTTCATCACCACCATCATCATCATCATTGGAAGACATCAGCAATGGATCTCTTCTGCTCCCTCTTTTATTGTGGCATTAAATGGGTTCCTTTAGGTGATCTTGCCACCTATGAATAGGACTAATCTTTATTTTTGGACAGTCTTTGATCTAAGGAACAAAGGAATGACATTGCAAACACAACCAACCAAGGTGGGAGGCTTTTCTTCCCACACACCCCTATATATATATATATATATATATATATATATATATATATATCAACTCCAAGATTGCACTACAATGGGGAATAGGGCAAATCAAATTTAAAAGGTTGCCTTCACTTACCTTATGCATCGCTTTACTTCCTGGTTATTGGTCAACTATGGCCATTCGATAAATTTCTTTTTGACATTACACATGTTCAATAATGTTCTATATCGCTGTTTTACGTACAATATTTAGCTGTTCAAGGGTTTGTGTTTTTGATAGCTGAACATAGACCCCTAAAAGCCACCTCAAGGGGTCCCCATTCCTGCTCCCACCTGTTTTTCCACTCCAGTCAAGATATATAGGAAACTGGATTTTTCAGATGAGGATTTGGACTCAGGGGAAGAATCACTAGCTTATTCTTCCCAAATCCCTTCTCCCCTTGGACTACGGTTCAGAGAAGAAGGATTACTTAAGTCCAGACTCTCCTTTGTAAGATCTGTATTTTGGGGATACCATTACCTGCATGACAGATTATTTTAAAAGGGATTGTTCCCAGGTCTCTGATATTCAAAAAAACATTATTATGAACTCCTACAGATGGAGTCCTCCAAACCTGCTATTCTTCATGTTCTGGCTGCTCTTTTAGATACCTTTTCTGTAGCCCCTGACTGTCAGCCTCCTGCATCCAAAAAACTGGATGGGTTTTACAGGGGAGTGCAAATTTCTTTACAAATGCCCTTCTGCCAACCACTCTGTTGTGTCAGTCCCTTCTGACAAGCCATCAAAGTTGCTGCCTTGCCTTTGGATCAGTTGTGAGGTGTTATTCTTGGCTTTGTCTTCAGGCTTTGCCCTGATGATATCAAGGCCAAACTTTTGAATGCTCCTTTGGATAACAAAAGTCGTTTTGGACCTACTGCTGTTGACCTTTTCAAGTTCCTCCAGGACAACGGCAAAGCTTTGCAGGAGCTGAAAGATATTTTTGTTTCTCCTATTTCTAAATTTCAGAGGAACTATCCTTCCAGGTCTGCCTGTGTTCTTAGTCAATTGAGCCCTCCATCTCCTCCTAATGGGAAGATGGATTTTAGGTGTATACCTCCTAATAAGTCTACACAAACTCCTACCTCCCAGAAACCATCTTTCCTGGACAAGCTTGGTTCTATTTGAAAGTTTGCTTTCCCCTTACCTCAGCCAGGTTCCCTTGTCCCTCCACCTTTTCCTGTCTGTTCCAAACTGGCTACAAATCACCTCAGACTCTTGGTTTCTGTCCATTGTCCATCAGGGATATTACCTGGTTTGGAAGTCCTTTCCTCCTTTTTCAGACATTCCTCAACCTCCTTGGAAATAGCTTTCTCTTTTCCCAGAGGTTCTTCACTCTCCTTTAGATCAGGACACCATTCAAGCTGTGCCTCCCACCCAGGTAAGGAAGGGTTTTTATTCCAGAATGTTTTTGGTTCCAAGATTGGAAGGTATATTTAGACCAGTACTGGATCTTTCCCTGCTAGACACCTTTCTCAAGATTACTTTTTCAGATGTTATCCCTTCAGACATTGTTTCTTCTTCTACTTCCTTGGGCCTTTCTGTTGTCTCTGGATCTCAAGGGGGCATACATTCATATCCCCATCCATCCTCTTTTCAGGAATTTTTTTACATTTCTGTGTCTCTTACTTACATTTTCTGTTGTCTGGTTTGCCCATGGCCTCTCTACTGTCCCATGGGTATCCACCAAATGCCTCACTCCTATCATTGCTTTTTGCAGACATCAAGGTATTCAGATTTTTCTGTATCTAGATGATCTGCTTATTCAAGCTCCTTCCCCAAGCAGTTTGTATCAGAGTCACTGGTTTACTATATGCCTATTACATGTTCTGAAGTTCACCAGAAACCCCCAGAAATCAGTTCTGATGCATTCTCAGGATAACATTTTCCTCAGAGGCAGGCTTCAGGTGGTTTACATGTTGGCATCCCTTCCTACCCCTATGGCTCAGTCTCTGATAACTTTTTTCCAAACCCTTCTTCTTCTTCTTCTTCTTCTTCTTCTTCTTCTTCTTCTTCTTCTTCTGGCATATGTCATGGCCAGGGAATTTCTCAGTGACCAGGGGTTCATGGCTTCTACCATCCCAATGCTCTCTCTCACCAGCCTCCATATTAGGAAACTTCAGTGGTACCTCAGATTGGTGTGGCTTCAGCATTGCCACCCCCTGGAGTTCCTGGTGCCTTTTCTTCCCTGTCTCAACCTTGAGTTTCAGTGGTGGATTCATCAACTATCTCTCAATCCGGAACTTCCTTTTCAAGCTCCAGTTCCCACTCAGTAGCTTTTTACAGATGCCTCAGACAGGGGTTGGGGTGCCTCCTGTGGCCACCCTGAAGGTTCAGGATCTCTGGCTTCCTCATCAGACACCAGACCACATCAACATAAAAGAGATGAGGGCTCTGCTTCTGGCTCTCCAAGCTTTTTATTCCCTTTTTCATCCTGGGCCCCTGAAAGTCTTCACAGATAATACCACAGTGATGTGGTATGTCAACAAGCAGGGAGAGTATGAGGTACTATATTCTTTGCCGACTAGGTCTTCAGGTCTGGGACTTAGCTATTTAACGTCAAGTGAATCTTTATTTGGTTTACAGTCCCTCAGATCACAGTCTAGGGTCAAACTCTTTGAGCAGGTCCAGCATACAAGCTTATGAATGGATGCTTCGCAGAGATGTGTTCCTAGACATTTTCCATTGGTGGGGTATTCCTCAGGTAGATCTTTTCACCTCCCCTCTGAACAGACAGCTTTCTGTATTCTGTTCCAGAGTATCAAGTCCTCTTGCCTGGAAAGTGTACACCCTGTATTTTCCTTAGAAGGGGATGTTTCTGTAAGCATCCTGCCCCCTTTATTCTGTTGCCACTAGTTCTACACAAGATCAGGAAGAACTCTCCCAAAATCTTACTGGTGACTGTCTTTGGGCCTAGACAGCATTGTTTCCCCTTCTTTATTATTTGGCAAGGGGCAATCACCACAAGTTTCCTCACCGGGTGGGTCTTCTCATACAGGACAAGGGATCTGTGCTCCATCAACCCCTGCCTTCTCTTCAACTGACACTGTAGGTGATAGGTTTTGATCCTTTTTAAGCACCTCTTTTCTGAGGACATGCTCCAGGTTCTCAGGAGGCCAGAAAATCCACTACCAGAAAATTCTATTTGTCCAAATGGAAGTGATTTTCTATCTGGGCCCAGTCTTAGTATCAGGATCCCCTATCTGTGGATGTTCCTCTGGTTCTCTCTTATTTGTGTGATGTGCTCCATGCTGGGTTGGCATATTCTTCAGTTAAAGCTTACCTGTCAGGAATTTCTGCTTGTCTGCCCTTGACTCCTCCTTTGGCCTCTAGATTTGAGGTCAAGCAATTTCTCAAAGGTGTCCTTCATATCAAGCCTCCCAGAAGCCTATTCTGCCTTCCTGGGACATCAATTTTATACATGAAAAAGTGACTCAGGCTTTTTTGAGTCTGCTTTTTCAGCTTCCTTACAACATTGTGCTTGAGTGACTGCTCTCCTTTTGGCTCTCACTTCAGCCAAGAGAGTGTCTGGACTTCAGGCTCTCATGGCTATATTTCCTTTATTAGTTTTTCACAGAGACAGGGTGTCTCTTCTTACTAATCCTTTCACACCTAAGATGGTCAATGATTTGTCCTTTAATCAGGCTATTCATCTTCCTTCCTTTTTCCCTTCTCCACAGACTGCCACTGAGAATGTTATTCACGCTTTGTATTTGCATAGACAGTTCAGATATTATTTAAATAAAACTAAAGTTATTCACAAGCCTGAGCAGTTTTTCTTTCCTTTCATTCCAGAAATTTGGGTTTGGCTGTTTATAAGCAAATTGTCTCCTCCAGGAGTGCTAAGGCCATTTCCTGTAGTTATTCTTTTCATGGCAAATGTCTTTCTTCATCTGTAAAGGTGCATTCTACTAGGGCAGTTAGTTGCCTTTTTCAAGGGTCTATATAACAATTCCATTTTGAGGCTGCTAATTGGTACTTTGTTCGTTACTTTCACTAAGAATTACAAGTTGGATATCATTTGCAGGGCCATGATAGTCTTTGCCAGGGCTATCCTGCATGGGTTTGTATAGGGCTCTTCTGTGACTTCCTCTTCCCAGGCTTACTCTTAAGCTCTTGTACTCAGCCTTAGGTAAAGAATACTGCAGCAGTGATATGGAATTACAGGACATAGCACTGTTGTGTAAAATCTTAAAATAACGGTAGATGTTTCTTCTCTTCTTCTCTTCTCTTCTCTTCTCTTCTCTTCTCTTCTCTTCTCTTCTCTTCTCTTCTCTTCACTGTTGCAGTATTTGGTCCCACCCTTCTTCCCTCTCTGTCCTAGCTCTTGTCCTGTATTTTTGTTGCCCTCCTGGCTGTGGGGTTCCTCTTTTCCTTCTGGATATACATATTCTCCTTGTCCCTGAGTGTATTCTGTTCCTCCTGGGGCTTTTCAGTTCTGAGTGTGTGCTGTACATTACCTTTACTCCTTGTGTGGGGAGCATACACGTGACTTATGGCACCTATAAGAACTAAAGGCTTTTGTATAGTGGCTGAACATTGGGCTATCCTTGGCAGGAGATCCCTTAGGTAAAGAGTACTGCAAAAGTGAAGAGAAGGACATCTAGTGTTATGGTAAGATTTTACACAAATGTACTTTTGTGTGATCCAGTAATGATGCTGGTTCATGCGAAAGGGAGAGGGAATCTGAGGCCGAAAATCAGCAACATTCCCCTCTGCCAGATCTGCCATTGAACTGACATAAACACTGCTTGTGTATCATCTAATCCTCTCATCCAAAAGGAGATCTTTGGTCAATAATGAGGTGCCTATGAGAGAAATGCTTCCGACAATCACCATGTGGGCACATCATGGGGCATCTGTACCACTTCTTCTATGATCATACATCTAGAGGACATCATATTGAGTCTATCTCAGTGGGTTTGTATCCTGAGCCCTCTAGCACATGCTTGGAAGTTGCATTTAGAATCAAAAACTCTTCTCTTAGGCCTCCCCCAAGCTCCAAAAGGACTCATTGGCTAGCATCAAGTAGGCACTTGTTAGTCCCCTTATGTCTATAAAGCAAGATGGATATTTGACAGTTTTATTGACATTTGGTGGGCTTGTCTTCTCAGGCACAGGAATGTACTCTCAAAGAACACAGGATAAACTGAGCATCAGATATGTGCAGGCTTCCAAAGGCATTGGGTCCTGCTGTCAGTCCCTCTGTTTTCCCCATATTTGCTGCCAAACATTTGCATATCTGTTAAGTTGGGCTCTCCCATTTGAGAGGTAGGGTAATTTTTCCTCTCTTTCATTGTCATGGGAAAGTTGACTCTGAGGAGCAGGAGAAGCTACCTCTGGAAGAGATAAGGTCAGTAATCCCTCCCCTACTGCTCTTAGATGACCATCAGGAAGACTCTTAAGCTGACAAGGTTCTCCTCACACTAGTTTGTGTTTCATTTGTCTCTGCTACAGAAATGTTTTAATCAGTATTTGTGTATATCAAACATGGAACTCTTGGCTATCTGTCAGTGAAGCCTGTAGTCAACAATGTGATTTCTAAAGCCCCAAAGCAACTGAACTCTGATGTTTCGTCTTCCAAGAAGTAAGATGCTGTTTACTAGTCCACAATTGAGTGAATTCAGATCTTGATCACATATTACAGGATGGATTCCTACATAGGCTCTTTGGTGTAGCATAAGTCTCTGAGATATCAGCACATTTCCAAATTAATGGATGACAAGGAGTCCAAGGCTTTGGATAGGATAGGCTAGAGGACATTCTCCTTAACCTTCTCGAGTCCTGGGGTCTTCAAGTATCAGTCTAACTTGTTTATGTTCCAGACTTTTATACTGAATCCAGAACTGAACAAACTGGTAGACCTCATTGATTCTGGGATCATTAAGGACCTCATTAGGACCCTTATCATAGCTGCTATATATAATGGTCTTCCATGTGGGCTACTATATCTCTGACAGTGATAAATGCTATGGACTGATCAGTAGGCTTAGGCATGTGCCTATCAATCTGCTGTGGCTTGATGTCTCCTTCAAGGATTATCTTAAGAACATATTCTGGATGCCTCCTTCTGGGAAGACATTTTCCTTAGGCATGCTTCCCAAGACCTACTTGATGGCCTCAGGAAAAAAAGTAAACAGATTCACTCTATGCATACCTCTCAGCTGTACAGAATTTCACAGAATGTCCAGATTTATGGCTCATATATTTGGTCTACTCCTCATAAAATTTATGTTTTTGTGGAAAATCATTGGGATTATCTGAGGATTGAAGTCACTATATAATGACATCCATTTGAGTTTCAGACTTCAAATCCTTCAGAAAATATATATTTAAAGCAAACCCTGTTATTCTAGCAACTTTCTAAGTTTATAAGAGCAATATTTCATAGGTTCATAGGTGTGTACTAGGCTAATGGGCCTGGAGCCTTTACAAGCCTAGCCCATAGAAGTGCCCTGGCATTGTGCCAACCAATGTTAGTTCCCAGTGCCTCTATCAAGTAGAGCCACTGGAGTGATCCCCGGGGTGAACTTTCTATTACCCATCCACTCATCAAGATTTCTCTTGAAGAGGGACAGCAAGGTGCACTGCATGACATGTATGGTAAGTCTATTCCAGAGCATGGGCAGTCTCTGGCCGAGGAACTTGTCCCTCCAGCATGTTCTGTTGATTGTGGTAATGAGGTTGAGGTCTCTGGAGTGTGTGGTGTGGAGGGATTGGTATTTCTTTAGCTGTAGCATTTCTAACAGAGCAGGGTCAGACATGGCTTTGTAAGTCAAGCAGAGATCGCCTCTAAGTAGGTGATATGATACAGAGAATAGCTGAGTCTTTTGAGTCTGTCCATGTAGGACATGTGTTTACTGCCAAGGATCCTCTTCATAAGGTTCTGTGGCCTCTCAGGCTGTTGCAAGTGTCTAGTGAGGTACATGCCAAATGGGACATTATACTTGATGATTGGTCTAATGAGGTAAGAGTAGAGAGAGAGACGATGACTTCTTTCTTCATGGATGCAAAACTCTTGCTAATGAGATGTGCCAGATAGAAGGATTTTCTGACCACAGTGGCAATGTGGTAGTTGAAGGAGAGGTTGCTGTCAACCTACATCCGCAGATCTCTTATAATGCCTTCAGTGTTCAGTGTGACCCCATTAATGTGGTAGTTAGTGGGAACTGAGTTTTTGCCAAAGGGGATGACAATGCATGTTTTGGCATTAAGCTTAAGGCCATGGTTTTGACACCAGTCATTGGTCTCAGTGAGGCCTTTCTGTAGGATGCCTGCATCACTTGGGGAGTTAATAATGGCTCCAGGTTTGCAGTCGTCTGCAAACTTGGTCAGCCAGAGTCACTTTGTGTTGGCCTGGACTTCTAAGAAGTAGATGCCAAACAGGAGAGGACCCTGGACCAATCCCTGTGGAACTCCACTTGTGACTGGTTGGTAGTCTGACTTGGAGTTTGCTACTTTTGCAGTGTAGTGTGTGTTCTATCTGTGAGACAATTTGCAACCCACCTAGTGATATAGGGGTTGATGCCTAGTTTGCTGAGTTTATTAATAATTACTGAGTGAGGAGTAGTATCAAAGGCCTTGGCCAGATTGAGGTAGGCTGTATGCACTGCCTTACCTTCATCCACAGCCCTGGTGAATGACTCAAAGAAGTCAACCAGATTGAGCAGGCATGATCTCCCTTTCACAAAGCCAAACTGCATGGGGTCCAGAGTTTGGAGATTTCCTATATCTTTGTTAATCTGGTCCATGATGATACACTCCATAGCTTCACATGTCAGATTCGTCAGGCTAATGGGCCAATAATTCCCAGGGTCTGTAATCGCTCTCCCTTTATGGAGATGGATGACTGTAGCAGTGCGCCATTCAGTATGGATAAAGCCTGAGGTGAGGCTGTGACTGAATAGGGCACAGAGATGTGGTGCCAGTTCGCTTTGTAGTTCATGTAGAACACAGCCAGGGATATTATCGGGTCCCATGGAAGCTGTATTCTTGGCCTGGACAATGCAGCTATGACCTGAGGTGCAGTAATACTAGGTGCCTGGCATTCTTCTGGTGTTGTGATTGGTCCTTTAGGGGGGGAAGAGGGGTAAAGTTGGCACTGAATCTGTCAGCCAGTATGTTGGCAATATCTGTTGGCTCAGTATAGGGGGTACCATTGTGCAGTAACTCAGAGCATATCTGGGTATTGCCATGGAGGTTCTTGATATAAGTATAAAAGGCTTTGTGATTGTTTTTAGTGTCTGCCGCAATTCTGCCTTCATAGCTGGCTTTAGAGGATTTGATGAGGGATCTCAACTTTTTGTTGAGGCTAATAAGGGAGTTTTTCCAGTTTTGGGACTTCACCTTTTTTTTGCAACATTTTCTTCCTTCTCTTGTAGAGTTTATTAATGGCAGGGGACCACCAGATTGGCTTCCATTTTTTGGAGGAGAGCATCTTGGTTCTGTTGGGTATGGCTAGTTCCATGCATTTATGTACATGTTTATACAGGGCATTGGCATAATGATTCAGCAGTCATGCAGCTGTTTTCCATTATCATGGGTGCCGTGAAGTTAGCCACCTTGGTTTTTAGGCGTCCAAAGTCAGCTTTGGAGAAGGTTTTCAAGGTAGTTACCTTTGCAGGGAGTGTGGGTGAGATGTGGATTTCCATGGTGATTAGTTTATGGTCGGATTTTGACCAGGGAGGGATTGACTATTGCTGTAGAGCAATGGTCGCCCATGCTAGTAATAACCAGGTCAAGGATGTTGCTTCCTCTAGTGGGGATCAGAACGAGCTGGTCTAGGGCATTGGAATTGATGAATTCTAGGAAGCGTTGGGTCAGTGTACTGGGGCTTGAGTAGTTTTCCTAGTTGATGGAAGGGTAGTTGAAGTCTCCTAGTATGAGAGTGTTGGGTTGGACCTTGATAGATTTTAGGGTGCTTAGGAAAGTGGAGTGAGAGTCTAGGGACATGGCTGGGGACTTATAGCAGGCTATGACCTGGATCACAGTCTTACCCAATGTTAGTTGTACCTGAAGTATCTCAGATGCATTATGCTGGGCTTCTAGTCTAGAGGTGTGCATATCCTTTATGAATATGGAGACACCACCATCACCTTTGGAGCTTCGGTCCATAGTTTTGGGGCCAAAAGGTGAGGAATGAGTTATAGCCTGGTAGTGCAAGGGTGCTTTCTGCTGCTTTAAACCAGGTTTCCATTAAAGCACAAATGTCGATGTTCTTCATTTTGAGGAGTGCTTCGAGCAAGTGCATCTTGAGATTTAGACTTCTAGCAGTGAACAGCATGAACCTCAGACTGCATTTATTTATAGCTGTTACGGTGGTAATTTGGTCTTTGGAACACCACCTAAAAAAGGCACTATAGGGATGGAAAGAGCCTTACCCAGTACCCGGAAACCCAGGAGTGACAGATGCAGGCCATCTCTGGCAAAGCATCGAGGTCTGTCAATCATGTCATCCCAAGCACACAGATACTGGATCCCCTTAGAATGACACCAGAAACTTAGTCAATTGTTGAAGTCAATCATTTTTTGTTTGCACTGTGGTATCATTCTGGGTGATGGTAGGATACTGCTCAGGGCTAGTGTCATACCTGCCTTGGCCACATAATCTGAGAGCTCCACCGTGTCTCTTTTCATGTAGTCCAGGGAGGTGCATCTCAGGTCATTCACACCCACATGGACAATGACAGAGACATAATTGTACTTGTTGTGGAGTGACTTGAGTGCATGTGTTATATGTCAGATTGTGGCACCTGATAGACAACTGACTGTTACCTTCTCCTTATTCACCCTAGTGAGTGGGACATCTGTGTGCCTCACTATTTGAGTCACCTATGATTAGTGTATTGGGCAAAGTGTTTAGCCTTAGGGGTTTAGGCTGAGGGGCACACTGTGGAGGTGAGCTATATGTCCTGTGGTTTGTGCTTTGTTGTGGGGATCGAGTGTGTTTCTATCTTGGAAGTCTCTGCTGTTTGAGTAAATTTCCATTGAGTGCCTCCGCGAAGGTGGGTGTGTGGTTTGTGCTTTTATGTGAGAGCAGTGAAACTGGGTGTTTTGGAGGGCTATGTCTTCCATGTGGTGTGGTGCAGGTGTTGACCTTCTCCTCTTGACCAGCTCGTCCAGTCTTGGCTGGAGAGGGCATAGCTTCCAATTTGGTGATATAAGTGCATCTCTCAAAAGTCTGAGTGTTGGGAGGTAAGAGGAGAGGATTGACTGTGTACATGAGGCAGTTGGTACACTGCCTCAGAATGCCCAAGTTCACCAGGTTAATAGGAGAAAGCACAGAGAACTGCCCTTTAATAATGCCAGGAGAGGTGGTCATAACTACTAAATACTGGAGATATTTCCATGAAGAATGACTAGTGCTGATGGCTCTTAGGTGTGCTATAATAATTCCTACAAAAACCTGTTGAAGTGCAAAGTGATTAGGCTATTTGAAGTTCAAGAGAGAAAGAACTAGAAAGATCTAAGGTAAAAACTGAAGAGCAGACTTTCTGGCACCAGTTAACAGTTTACCTCAGCTCGGCACCACTGAGCGGAGCTTAAACAAGCCCAAACCCATGCAAATGCGGGCTTTAAACCAGAAAGTTGAAAGGGATGGAAAAACTGCCCAAACGTTCAATAAACTACAATTTCTGTGTCCCTATTTTTGGGCCTTTGTCCTCCCATTTTGTCAGGTTTTGACCAGATTTCCTGCACTAAGAGTTTGAGAAGTGTATCTCTATGGTAGATGGGGTCTATAATGGCACTCTATCCTTCTGCTGCTTGTACCAAGTAAACCAAATTCTCTAAGAAGATTTTGCCCCAAGCATCAGGAAGTATGGCATGTGCCAGGATCTGGCTATGTTAATGAGGAGGCCAACATACTGGCTGAGGCATTACAGTTCTGAGTGCCATCTAGGGCTGCCAATGAACAGGATCCACATCCATGTAAAATAGAGTTCCTCCCTATCCCTATTTAAGCATAACTGGAACCGATGATGGGTATTTGGAAATGCATTCCTGGTCTGGCTCGTATGCTTCTCATTGACAGATGCAGATGGACAGGGACCTTTCCATCAACACAGACATATAGATAAGACAAGATTCTACTTCTCAAAGAGGCCAGAAAGGTTGCCTCTACTCTGGAGAAAGGCAGCGAGATGAAATCTTACTTCTTACTAGTTCTAGTGGAGAGAGAAGGTTTGTTTCTTATTCATGGACTTCAGCAAATTCTCATAACTTAATTGAAACATCAGCTGCTAACTGATGACTCTTCAGAAGGGCACTTCCTCACTGTTTCAGGGAAATGGATGGCATTGTTTGAAATAATAGATGTCTTCTGTTATGTCATTGTTTTGGCTTCTTAAAATTAGTTTCTAAGGTTTGCACTGGCTGCACACCATTTGTGTATCATTTTCAGTACAAATGGGACGCACACTTTCAGTACAAAGTGTTGACTTTTGGTTTCTTCTTTACATCCTCAGTGTTTCTTAGCAGAGGCTTTGCAGGAGAAGAACTTCCACATGTTGCTTTAAATGAATGTCTGGGTCTTTGTAGTATCTTAAAGGGACTTCCTGGTACATCCATTGGCGTGGTGGCCAGTAGTTGCAGATTATGAGGGAGATCTCTATGATTACTCATCAGCGGGTGACCAGATAATCTGAAACATAATTATTGACTCAAACAATTGCAAACCTTGTTGCTACAGCTTTCAAGCATTTTTATATATACAAGTCTGAAGATCACTGTAAATCAGAAAAGAAAGGAAATACATTGAGATAATGTAACCACACACTTAGTGGTAACCCCCTTCATCTGCTTAGTAACAGGCAACCATTCACTAGAAAATTAGAGATGTCCTCAGTGAACCTGACTTAGATGATTACCTTTATCAGGTAAGAGCTATACTGTACTCAGTGCCTATCAGTCCTGCCCTCAGACAGATCTCAGGTGCTTATGACTTTGTTGTCCTGGATAAAGATCCAGCAGAAGGCTGAGAACAGACACATATGTGCATTATGGATTTTATGATAGTCATGATTTTCATAGTTTCACTTACACTCTTATGGCTGTACATGTCAAAATGGATCATGATGTGGTAGTGGCTACAGAACCACCATACTCACATGAATCTTCTTTTTGTGTCAAGTTATTGTTACCAGCTTTTAGAATGGTGCATGCTTTCAAATATTCCCAGTACAGGGATAAATAGCCCACACTGGGAAGGGTTGGATGCTTCTAAACCTTGCCAGTGTGGACTATATATCCCTGCAGTAAAATACGTTATAAGCCTTGATGGTGGTTGCAATACGAGTGGAGGTGAAGATCCCAAGTCAATTTTTCCACAGGCTAGGTGAGAGTTGGACTCCAAAAAGCAAATGTCGACATATCAATCAGCTGGGGCCAGAGACAACACTTATTGCCCTAAATGCCCTGAAGCCATATTTCTAACTACTGACATCATACAATCAGTGGTATAATAAGTAAACAGACAGGGCAGCATTCATTCGAACCCTTGTGCATAAAGGCAATTTATATATGGCAGTGAGTTACAGACTGAGGCATTATATTTATAGCTGTTCATATGCTGAGCCACAATACTGGTTCTTTCTATTAGCACAGTATTTAGAAATTTTGATTGGTCAAAATCTCTGGCACTGGGTACAGGAGAATGTATTTCTTCATCTGTTCTCCTTTGTTTTGTTGACTGGGGTAATGAGTTTATGTTGAATATGTTATACCTTCAGTGCCAAGGAAAATTCCTGAACACTTTACCAGTTCTCCTAATTCTATGTATGAAATCAAGAGAAGAAAGACAAAGACTTGCACATTTTGTCATTTGATGGCCGTGACAGTCATAGTTTTCAGACCTCAGCTACTTGGTAATACAGGAAATTATCCCAGTCATGCTGCTGAAGTCTCCTTTGACTAGCATAGCAACTGATTCCATTTTAGGGCCTAGATTTTTTTGATATTCCTTGCATCCACAAACTTTCCAGCTAGAGTCTCAGTGGTGGTGCAGGTCACTAGGAAGCAGTCCACTTAACAGATGGTCCACTCAACAGACTATCAAGCTAAATGAAAAATATTCTCTATCCATGAAGGGAGGGGTATCCTTATGACCTTGATCAGAATAATGATGGTTCTGACTTATCTCTGACATTTGTATGATTTGGGGGACACATGTTATACCTTCTAGGAGATCCTCTTCATATTATAACCATGAGCTGGACATAACTACTGGTCATTACTGGCTGGTCAAACAACCTTTAAAGGAAGGCTGCATCTTCATCGGCCTTTGAAGAATCTCTCTGAACTTTGAAAATTTAATTTCATGCATGGCATCCTTAAATCTGCTGTTTGAACTGGTTGACTTGGCAGTTTTGAAATATGTTTCCTAGAAGACACTGCTCTTTTTGGCCTTCACTTGAGCATCAAGCCCTTATTTGTAGCTAATTCTATTTGGGGTTTCACAAGGATCGCTTTTTTTCTTATAGGCTAACAATCACTAGGGCCCTTACAAGACTAGCTGTACACCCTAAATCATTTGGGTCCCCAAATATCATGAGCATCTAGCCTTGCTGGGCATGTTAGTAGGAGGTAGCTACAGATTTGTATGGGGGATGTTAGTTAGGATAAAACTTTGCTTATTGACAGCCTCTGACCATAATGGACATGGAGGCCAGACTAGAGGTAAATTTATAATTTCACATTAAATTGTCAAGATTTTGTTTGAATAGGGTCTGGGATGAACTCTGTTTTGCATTGATGGAGGGTCTATTCCATAGTGTGGGGATCCTATGGGGCAAATATCTGTCCCACCAGAACATTCTGTTTATATCAAAAGCAAAGTTCAAATCCCTGGAGCTAGTTTTGTGCATATGCAATAGATTCATTAGGGCTGGGTCTGAGGAAGCCCTATAAGCCAGGCAAAGATCTACTCTCAGCAACTTGTAGGAGAATGACAGAGCCTTTAGGTGATCAGTGTAGGACAGGGTATTCATGCCATGAATTCTCCTGATGAGAAACCTCTGTGGGCGTTCCAACTGTTGTAAGTGTTTCATTTAGATACATGCCAAAGGGGAGATTGTATTCAATAATAGGCCTTATAACAGTCCAGTAGAGTGGTAGTATAAGTTCCTTGGAACTGGATGCCATACCTATACCTGTAAGATGGGCAAAAGAGAAGGATTTCCTTATTATCTTATCTGTGTGTTGATCAAAGGCCAGACTGTGATCTACATATGTTCCCAGATCCTTTACTACTTGGTGGACTCTTAGTGGTGTTGTATTGATGGAGAAATTAACTTGAGTTGACAGTTTCCCAAATGACATTATGATGTATTTTTTAGCATTGAGTTTTAGGTTATGGCTTTGGCACCATTCATGTGCCTTTGTTAAACTCTTTTGCAAGATGTTGGTGCCTTGGGGGGAATCTATAGTAGCTTTCATTTTATAGTCAGCTGCGAACTTGGTGAGCCAGAGGCCTTGAACTTAGCCTTGACTTCTGAGAAATAGATACCAAACAGGAGAGACCCCAGCATGGACCCCTCTAGGTACTCTACTGGTAACCAGTCCTGGTGGCGGTGGTCTCACTGATCCTGACTTTTTTGGTCCTGTCTGCGAGACAGACAGCAATCCAGTGAGTTATGTAGGGATTAATGCCTAGCTCAGAGAGCTTGTTAACAGTACTTGGAGTATTGTATCAAATGCCTTGGCCAGGTTAAGATAAACATTAGACATTGTTTTACCCTGATCCATTGCCTTGGTGATCCTCTCAAAGGCACTAACCAGGTTAAGTGGGCATGACCTTCCCTTAACAAAGCCAAATTAGAATGGGCCCAGTGTCTGCATATTGTCAATGTCCTTGTTTATCATTTCCATAATAATTTGTTCCATGGCTTTGTGTATAAAACTTGTTAGACTGGTGGTTTTGTAATTCCCTGGATTGGCTCATGGTCCACCCATATGGCAGGAAATGACTGTTGCAGTCCCTCATTCACTTGGAATGTAGCTTGTTTCAAGGCTGTATTTGAAAAGTGCCTCAAGTAGTTTAGACTGGTCAGGCAATTACGGATGTCGTTGGGACTCATGTAGGCAGTGTTCTTGACTTCAGTGAGTGCTAACATCACCTGGTCCCTGCTAATAGTTTGAAGCGATATTTTGGAGGGGATTTCACCTGGTGGAGCATGGGGTGGGGGGGTGACGTTTAAGATAAATTTATCAGCCAGTAGGGAAGGGGGGGTACAATGATCTCCCATGTTAGTGAGTATCATATCCAGTATGTCTGATCTTCTGTTTGGAGCATGCACTATCCATTTCAGGATGTTTGTGTTGATAAAGTCCAGGAAGCATTGTACCTGTGAGTTTGAGGCAGTGAATACTTCCCAGGCTTAAAGTCATCCATGAATATGATGTTTGGTTGGATAGTAAGATCCTCTAGTAGGTTTAGGATATGGCGAGTGACCTTATTGATGGTGACTTACATGTGGATGAGCTCCATAGTATCATCCTGTTTCACCAACCTGCAGGCATGTTTGTGCTAATGTACAGTGAGATACCTCTACCTTTGGCCCCTGTCTGTGCTGTTGTTGGTCTAAATATGTGGAAGGCACTATAGCCTTGCACTACCAGAGTATTTTCTACAGCTTTAAACAAGTCTCGGTCATGGTACAGATGTCTACATTCTCCTGAGTAAGGAGGGCTTGAAGGGTGTGGAGTTTTTTGTTTAGGCTCCTAGCACTGACCAGTAATACTTTAAGGATATTTGTAGACCTTTTTACGATATTAGTAATTTTGTCTTTTTGGCATTGCTTAAAAAAGGCTCTAAGGGCTGGATAAAGTATTAGCCAATATTGAAAGCCAGGGAGGACAGATGCAGCCCATCCTTGGCAAAACAACATGGTCTTTTGACCTCATCTTCCCATGCTGACAGATGCTGGATTCCCCTGGAGTGACACCAGAAACTAAACCAATTATTAAAATCAATCATTTTATGTTCATACTGTGGTATCATCCTTGGTATAAGTAGAATATTGTTTAGTATAAGGCTCATACCTATCTATGACATATATTCCAAGAGATCCACTATGTCTCTTTTCATATAGTTCAGTGAGGTATGTCTCAGATAATGCCCACCCACATGGGGTATGGTAGAACCATATTAGTACCTGGGGTGCAGTGACATGAATGCGTGAATGATATTGTTGATTCTGGCTCCAGACAGGCAACTGTTATCTTCTCCTTGTCTAACCTGGTGAGTGGGGTATCTGTGTGATGCACACTAGAGTTCCTAGTGACAAGAGTTTTAGGTACAGTGTATGCTTACCTTATCTTTGCTCTTAGGAGACCATTGGCTGTAGGCTTGTGTGAGACGTTTGGTGTTGATTTTGGTGTATGTTAAAGTGATTGCTGAGGAGCAGTGTTGACATTAGGAGACTCAGGAGGTCTTTGAGATTTGGGAGGGTTTCTTTTAAGTGCCTTAGCCTAAGACACTGTGTGTGTGTGTGGTAAGCAGAGTTTGTGAGGGATGTAGTGTGGATATTCTTGACAAGCTCAGTAGTTTGCTACATTTTTGCCTTCAAGGAAGTTGTGTATTTATATCTTTTGCATACTGTGTCATCTGTGTCATTTTCTTTAATGATAAGTGGTTGTTGAACATTAGACAATTGCTACATTGCTTTATGATACCCAAAAGTACCAAACTGGCTACACAGCCATTTGGAAATTTCATATCCATGTTGTCCAGCCTTGAAATAGGGTGGGCTATTTATGATGAAGGATTGGATTTTAAGGGGGTCTCCTAGGACAAGATGTTATATAGTGCTAGGATATGGTAGTGCTATTTGATGCGCAAGTTAGCAGCTCTAAGCTCAATTGCACACAATGCCACACATTTTACCAGGTTTCAGACCTAACTGTAACTTTATAGGGAGATTTTACTGTCTAGGTATTTGTTAATATACAGAGCACTGCTAACTTTTGCTACTCAATGGGAAGCTCTGTGTAAATTTGTCTGAATTATAGTAGAGAAAAACATAGCTTGAAAGCTGACTCCTATGCCCACCAGCAGATAAAATAATCACTTTGAGCTTTCTGGTGTGCTTTTCAACTCAGACAGTCTAGGTAAATATTTTCTGCTACAAAATGGATGATCCTGGAATTTCTTCATATAAAAGTATAGCAAAAGCAGCTCTGAAGTGTAGATTAAACAACTAACAACTGTGAAACAACTAAGTCACTGGCTAACTGCCCTTCTGCGAGGTGATTAGGAGGCAAATAGAACTAGAAAAGCCAACAAATGGAGACATGACACAAATGTGATAAATCAAGAAAGTATTTTTATCTTAGCCTGGATTGTTCTGAATACAGTTTAAATGCTTGAAAGGTGTTGCTGACAGAGTTCTCTGTAAAAGAACAAAGATCCTTGCAAACTTGTCTGATTTATAGTAAAGAAAAAACAAACAAACAAAAAGAAACTTGAAAGGTGACACCTTTGCCCTCTAGTCAATAAATAACAACACTTTTAACTTCCTGGTGTGCTTCCCAACTCAGAGAAATCAGATAAACAAACTCTGCTATATAAATGGATAAGCCTGTAATTTTTTTTAATGTAAAGGCAACAAAACAGCTCTCAGGTGCAGATTAAACAGCAAACAGATACCAAACAATGAAGTTCCTGGCTAATTCACCTTTCTGAAAGGCAATTAGGGGGACAAATAAAACTGGAAAGTCCAACACACAGAGAAATGCCTATTTGTGTCACAAAATAATATAAACACTTTAAAAATGCTAAAAAATAGTGGTGATCACCGTATAAAGCAAACACAAGTGTGATAAATCAATAAACTATTCTTATCTTAGCTTAGATAGCTCTGGATGCAGTTGAAACACTTGAAAAGTGTTGCAGAGTTCTATGTAAATGGACATATCCTTTACAAAACAATGTACTATTTCCTTACAAAAAGTGGTATCAGAGTTGTTTTAAAAGCAGTCTGTTCACTTTTATTTTGTCCTTCCACAGGTATAATTCAGGGAAGAGAGAGAGAGCTCTTTGTGCAAAGAATTTGCACCTTCAGTTCAGGGTCCAGCTGCACAAGTTACATGAGTTTATAAAGTCTGAGCAGGTGTTTATCCCCTTTGTTCTGGATAGAAAAGCAGCTATAGTGTATGTGCAAACTCTTTCTAAATGGACTAGAACTGTGCTATCATTTGCCATTAGGAAGGTAAACAATGGTCATGTGACTGCTTCCAGTTTTTCCTTCAAAAAATATTACTACTTTAGACAAATACACTAAATTTATTTAGTCTCAATTTTAAAATAGTTGTTGTTGTATCTTTCGGTTAGGGGTCGCCACAGCAGAACTCCGGTCCGCTAATGATTGGCAGTTGATTTTTACGTGCTGAGTTGCCGGCCCTAATGCACAACCTTCAACAAAGGTACGCCCATTCATGCTTGTCTCCACAGAAGACCCTCTAGCTGAGAATCGAACGGGACAACGTCTTGCTGTGAGGACCATGATTGTGGCATTCTGTCCTCTTTTTATACCTTATAGCTTCAGTACTCTGCCTTCTGAGCAAATGCGCCCCTCCCCCCACCCCGAGTTTGAACTGCTTCTCAACTGTGTGGTTGTGCAATTTTCTCATAAATCAGGCAAATATGTAATTTACTACATCTTAATATGCTTTGCATGTGCTTTGTTTTTCTGTCCTACGGTTCTGCTGGCTTAATGAATTGAGGTTGAAATGAGGAGTGTAGAGGCAAGGCATATTTTTGGGTCATTGTGATGCCCGTGCACTGGCCCAGCAATCAAGGAGCCTCAATCCTCACCACTAACACCAGTGAGGGGTGTCCATATAGGGAAAGGATAATAAATGCCCACACAGTAAGGTACAATTTCCCTTAAGAGCACACAGAGATCACAGTCAGTCTAGAGCTGGTTTCTCCCTTTCTCTCCAGGTCCCCAATAAGACTCCCCACTGGCACAGCTATAGGGTCCAGATCTCAGCCTAGTGGCCAAGCTAAAACCTCCAGCACCCTCTCTGTCCAACCAATGCTTCATGTCCCTGCACAAGTAGCTGACACACACACTTTGAGATAAGAGTTATATGCAACCACACAGGCACTCCTGGGGAAGGCTGGCACAGGTTCTCCAGCTGTGTCCCTTTTCTGCCCAGTCTAAAAGGTAGTACCAGCTGCCACCACCCACTAATATCAACTACTCAAAGGCCCTTCTGAAAGGGTGTCCAATTATTACTGTGCAATATTATTATTCAAATGGTAAGTGTGACTGAACAGTCAAGGCTTATTAGAGTGACATGGTACAGTATCACTATATACATGCAATGTACTCTAGAGCTTAAATTAACTCTACATAAAACAGCCACAGTTGAAAGGTTTAAAATATTTAATAATAAATAATAAAAACACAAGACAATACTTCTTACTACAGAGTGCTAGTCAAGAGTTCAGAGATCACAGAGAAGTACTTAAAATAATACCGTAGAAAAGTTCTGACATCACAGAAAAAGAAACTAGTCTAATCTTCCTATTTCCTAGCAATATCTAAGAGCAAAGCAGTGCTGGTGATGTTGGATGTTCTCAAGACAAAATGCTCAGAGCTCTCTGATTCTCTCTTTTTAAATTGATAACACAGAGCTGCTTCACATGACATCATTCTTCACACTTCTGTTGTGTTCCCAGGCTAACAGAAACTACATTTACATTCTTTACACCTGGTCAGAAACCAGTGCAATAGGGGACATTTATACATGAAATTCTAGCCATTAACTCTGGTCTTAAACAATAGCATGAATTGCTTCATCCAGACATCTTGGAACCGACTTTAAAGATGAAACACTTCTACCATGCTTGACTTGTCAGCTTTCTCCAGCAGAGTGCAATGTAGTTACAATTGTGAAATTTAACATTTACCAACATTTTTTCCATTTAAGAGAACAAGCCTGTGGCTTATATTAATATTTACAAATGACGGAATAATCTACAAAATTCTATCTGGCTAGGCTGGCAGCCTTTACCTATCTTCACACATCTCCTCCCCTCTAGAACTCAAGCTAGTTTTTCAAGTGACCCTTGAGAAATGTTGCTTGAGAGGGTTAGGTCTATCTGAGTATACCTTTTCACATTCCCTGTCTTGAGAGCCCATCTGCATTTGTATTGCTAAACCCACTGTGATGCTGCACTGACATATCATATGCTTGCAACCCTAGGCTCCATCTTAGCAACTTGGCATTTTGCTGGCTGGCTCAGTGTAACCATGTTAGGGGGTTGTGATCTGTCACTACAGTGAATTTACTTCCATACAAATAAGGCTGAAGTTTCTGCAGTGCCCACACTATGGCTAGACATTCCTTTTCTACAGCTGCATAGCATTCCTCCCTGGGTTGGAGCCTATGACTGAGATAAACCACTGGGTGCTCTTCTCCCTCTGAAGAAATCTGGCTAAGCACAGCACCCACCCCATGGTTTGAAACATCCACCTGCACAGCAAATTATTTGCTGTAATCTAACACAGGGAGTCCTCCCAAAGCTTCTTTAAGCTTCTGGAATGCTTGCTCATATGCTAGGATCCACACTACCTTATCTGGCCTGTTCTTCCTTGTCAGGTCTGTGAGGGGAGCAGCTATGATACTATGACTGGGGACAAACTTTCTGTAGTACCCTGCTGTCCCTAAGAATGCCCTCACCTGATTTTTGGTAACAGGTGCAGGCCATACCTGAATGGTTTCTACTTTGGCAGGTTCTGGCCTGATCTTACCACTCCCCACTCTATGTATCAGGTAAGAGACCTCTGCCATACCCACCTGACATTTACTCAGCTTAATGGTCAACCCTGCCCTCTGTAGTTTGCCCAGCACCTCCTTGACATATTGAAGGTGCTCTTGCCAGGAATAGCTGTAGATGACAATATCATTTAGATAAGCAAGGGCAAATCATCCTGCTCCTGCTAGGATATGATCTACCAGCCTCTGGAAAGTTGCTGGGACATTTTCATCCCAAAGGGCATCTTTAAGAACTCATACAAGCCAAAAGAAGTCACAAAGGCTGACCTCCCTCTAGCACTGGGAGTCAAGGGCTCCTACCAGTAACCCTTGGTAAGATCAATGCTTGTAAGATACTTAGCCCTACCCATCTGCTCCAGGGCCTCATCTGTCCTAGGCATAAGCTAAGCATCTGCCTCTGTGTGACTATTTAATTTCCTGTAGTCCACACAGAACCTGGTGCTGCCATCCTTCTTTGGCACCAGCACTACTGGGGAGGCCCAGAAACTGTTGGACTCTTGAATTCCCCCTAGTTCCTGTATCTCCCCCCTCAGAGTCTGTTTGACTCTCTCAGGCACCCTATAAGGGGCCTGCCAAATAGGCCTTTGGGGTACTGTATCCAACTGGTGCTGCACCAGGTGGGTGCACGCTGATTTCCCAGTGAACATGTCCCCAAACCCCTGTAACACTGCTTGGATTTCTCGAACTTGGGTAGGAGATAGCTGCTGGGGTATTGCTACCTCTTCCACTGAGGTGTCAGTCCGAGCCTCACTGAGGAGATCAGTCACCAGATCTCCCTCAGACTCTTCCTGCAATCCACTGCAAATGCTGAGCACAAGGGCCACCCTATCATAGTAAGGTTTCATCATGTTAACATGGTACAATTTGTGCCCCTGCCTTCTGCCTAGCAGTTTCACCATGTAGTTAACATCACTTACCTTTCTTACAACTTGGTAGGGTCCATCCCAAGCTCTAGCCCGAGCATTCCTGTCATACCACAACTTTTTCTGTTGTTGGGCTTCTCCCAGGTTCTCCTGGGCCAAGCCCATGAGTTCCCTAAGCCTTGTCCTGAGGTTTAGAACATATACAACAACAGACTCCTTGTGAGATTCACACTCACCTTCCCACTCATCACAAATTAAATCTAGAGTGTTCCCTCACCCCCTGTGCCCATACAGCAACTCAAAGGGTGAAAACCCTGTGGATTCCTGGAGAAATGCTCTGTAAACAAACAGATGGGGCAAATATTTGTCCCACTCCCTCTTGAACTGGTCTGCAAATGCCTAAAGCATGGGCTTGATTGTGGAGTTTAACCTCTCAACAAGACCATCAGTCTGGGGATGATAGGGGGTGGTCTTCAGGTGTTTCACCCCACAGGACTTCCACAAACAAGCCAGCAGGTCTAACATGAAGTTGGCACCTCTATCAGACAGTATTTCTTTTGGGAAACCTACCCTGCTGAAAATCTCTAACAAAGCATTTGCCACCTTTTCTGCCTCAATGGAGGATAGAGCCACTGTCTCAGGGTATCGTGTAACATAATCCACTACCACTAGGATATACTCTTTCCCTGTGGAACTTGGGGTACTCAGAGGGCCCACAATATCCATAGCTACCCTCTGAAATTGCTCCTCAATCACAGGCAAAGGCATCAAAGGAGCTCTCACCTTGTCCCCTGCCTTGTCTACCTTTTGGCACTGTTCACAGGTCCTGCAGTACCTTGTTACATCTCTGGAAATTCCAGGCCAATAGAAGTTCTGCATAATACGTCTTTTTGTATGTTTTATGCCCATATGACCTGCAAAGAGTATATCATGGGCTATGGCTAGAAGTGCCAGATGGTAGGCTATAGGCACTACCAACTGCTGTACCCTCTCACCTTCTAGCCCTCCCTAAGGGGTCCACTCTCTATACAGTAACTCTTTGTCCCAGTATACAGATTCCCCCTTCCCTTGAGAATTAGGTGCCTCACTAGCTACCTGCCTCAGGCCTTGCAATGTAGAGTCTGAGAGATGATCCTGTCTCAACTCTCTCTTTGTAACCCTTCCCAGCTCCCCTTCCACAGGAAGTCTGGCATCCTCTGACAGTGGTGCCTCACTGTCAGCCTGGGTACTACTACTCACCTCTATCTTTGCAGTCTATCTGTCCAAGGAAACATCAGTACCCACAAGCAGCTGTGGCTCACCTTCAGTTTCACTGCTACAGAGTAGCTCCCTTCCTGAAGTAACCACCTCTCCAGTGCTGGTTGCAAGTATGCAGTCTGTGTGGGTCTCCCCCAGGCTAGCAGACCCACATGCTTGGCTCCTAGCCTGATTGTGTGTAACTGCATAAACACATGGTACTGCCTCATCCAAATCCTTCCCTATCAGGACATCTGCAGGATGGTAGTTTGGTACCCCTGTTGTCTCAAGACAACCTACTATTTGCATATTGTCTTTCCCACTTATTGTTTCTCTCATCTTTTGTTTCCCACCTTGCCTCCATGGACATCTGTATGCCACATGGCCACACTGGTTGCATTCAAAACATTTAACCCTAGGTCCTGGACATGTACATGGACTAGTGGCTTCCCCTGCTACTGGAAGATTCTGTTGGGCAGTCTGTGCTGCCCACCATGGGTTCTTTTAGACTCATGAGCAGTACTGGGGGTCCCTTTCCTGTGCAGGGATGCACTGCTTGCTAAGCACATTGTCTATCAGCTAACCAGATCTTCATGTCAACGGGCAAAGTGCTAAGGGCTTGTTCCCTCACCAAAAAGTCTGCCAGCCCTTCAGAAGTGGTGACCTGACATCCACTCACCCACCTATGAAAATAAGTGTTCAGTTCAGCAATATATTCTCACACACTTTCATCTGTCTTGCGTCTATGCTCACAAAACTTTTTCATATACGTTTCAGGTGTTAGCTTAAAACATTCTAACAAGTGATTTTAACAGCAGTATAATCAAAATATTCAGAATCAGCACGTTTAGACAACACAGTTACAGCTTTACCATGGAGTAAGGGTGCCAGGACCCGTACCCAGAGCCTTTGGTCAACATCATACTGTTTACATACCCTCTCAAACATAAGAATGAAACTATCAAAATTATCCCCCTCTTTAAACTGCGGAAAAAATTTACTGACCTTTTGTGCTTCTGGGATCCAGTTACTCCCTTCCCCATTACCTTCATGACTCTGGCAAAGAGTCAGCATCTCCCTCTCAAGCTGCCTCTGCCTCTCCTTTTCCTCAGCTTCCAGGCATAGCAGTTTCTCATTCTCCTCAGCCTGCAGACATCTCAGTCTCTCAGCTGCTTCTATTTCTGAATGCCTGGCCTCCAACTCTAGTCTCTTTAGCTCCAGATGGATTTTTAAGTCCCCTGCAGAAAGGTTGAGCTGTCCATTCTCTGAGAGTGGTACATCTCTACTGCCAGTCTGATCATCCTCCTGGTTGCTGTTTTCTGATGCAGCTGTAACCCAAGCTGCAATCATGTCTGCCTTAGTCAGGTTTCCTTACACCACTCCCCTAGCCTGGCACATCTCAGCCAGCTGGCTCCTTGTCAGCTTTCCATACTCCTCTGCAAACATGCTGCCTGCTCTCCCTGATGAACTAAGCTAACAAAAGAAATAAAACAATTGTGATCTGAACTCTCAGTATTCACTGCATGGCTGATTTAGAGAACAAACCACCTTCAGTGATCACTGTACACAAGCTACTGGAATTTATTCTACCCACACCACTACAAGCCGAATGGTATTTGCCTACTAATTAATATGTGGTGTGGATATCCCACCACTGCCAAACAATTAATATGTGATGCCCGTGCACTGGCCCAGCAATAAAGGAGCCTCAATCCTCACCACTAACAACGGTAAAGGGTGTCCATATAGGGAAAGGATAATAAATACCCACGCAGTGAGGTACAATTTCCCTTAAGAGCACAAAGAGATCACAGTCAGTCTAGGGTTGCTTCTTCCTTTCTCTCCAGGTCCCTAATAAGACTCCCCACTGGCACAGCTATAGAATCCAGATCTCAGCCTAGTGAGCAAGCTAAAACCTCCAGCTCCCTCTCTGTCCAGCCAGTGCTTTGTGTCCCTGCCCAAGTAGCTGACACACACACACACACACACACGCACGCACGCACGCACGCACGCACGCACACACACACACACACACACACACACACGCACACTTTGAGATAAGAGTTATATATAACCACACAGACACTCCTAGGGAAGCCTGGCATGGGTTCTTCAGCTTTGCCCCTTTTCTGCCCAGTCAAAAAGGTAGTACCAGCTGCCACCACCCACTAATATCACCTACTCAAAGGCCCTTCTGAAAGGGTGTCCAGTTATTACTGTGCAATATTATTATCCAAATGGAAGTGACTGGACAGTCAAGGCTTATTAGAGTGACTTAGTACAGTATCACTATATACATGCAATGTACTCTAGAGCTTAAATTAATTCTACATAAAAGAGCCACAGTTGAAAGGTTTAAAAATATTTAATAATAAATAATAAAAACACAAGACAATAATTCTTACTACAGAGTGCTAGTGAAGAGTTCAGAGATCACAGAGAAGTACTTAAAATAATACCGTAGAAACATTCTGACATCACAGAAAAATAAACTAGTCTAATCTTCTTATTTCCTAACTATATCTAAGAGCAAAGCAGTGCTGGTGATGCTGGATGTTCTCAAGACAAAATGCTGACAGCTCTCTGATTCTTTCTGTTAAATTGATAACACAAAGCTGCTTCACATGACATCATTCTTCACACTTCTCTGGTGTTCCCAGGCTAACAGAAACTACATTTACATTATTTACACATGTTCAGAAACCAGAGCAATAAAGGGCATTTATACCTGCAAATTCTACCCATTAACTCTGGTCTTAAGCAACAGCACAGATTTCTTCATTCAGACATCTCAGAGCCGATTTTAAAGATCAAACAATTCTACCATGCTTGACTTATCAGCTTTCTCCAGCAGAGTGCAATGTGGTTACAATTTTGAAGTTTAACATTTACCAACATTTTCTTCCATTTAAGAGAACAAGCCTGTGGCTTATATTAATATTTAAAAATGACTGAAGTATGTACAAAATTCTATCTGGCTAGGCTGGCAGCCTTTACCTACCTTCACAGTCATAACAGATGCCATGACATGTTCTAATAGAAGGTACAATTACTCTTGAGTGTAGAGGTAAAAGAAAAAATGCAATAAGGAAGAGAAGAATTGGAAATCACAATAGCTACTCACTGCAATAATCAATGCATAAGTCATAGTTCAACTCATACAGTGTGTGTGTGTGTGTGTGTGTGTGTGTGTGTGTGTGTGTGTGTGTGTGTGTGTGTGTGTTCATGTGCGTGTGTGTGTGTGTGTGTGTGTGTGTGTGTGCTATTTCTTAGTAGTAATGTACTCAGTGGGACACTGGTTGAATATAGTTTCATAGTTTCATCCTAACCCTAAATGTAGTATATTTGGCGATTAACTTAAAAGCAGCATTACCACTTTGCAGTACTTATTTTCCTGTCTAGAGTTTCAAAACTTGATTACTGCTCAGATATAGAACTGTAAACTGATAATACTTAAACAAAGGGATAAGAAATGTGACTTGGAGCACAGCCATTCATGCGTTAATGATGTAATACAACTGCACCTGCTTGCTTCATTGGTTAATGAAGACTGTCAAGTGTCTCCTTAGTTCTGACTTAGAAATATGTGCTATTGCAGCTGTGGGGCCTAAATGAGCTGACGCATACCTCATTAAAGATTGATTTCTCAGAAATCACTTGCTTGCTCTTACCAGAGGGAAAATAAGGATTGCTCAGTTTTGTAGTGTAGCATTTTAGGAAGATTCTTCTTTCCCTAATGTCATGTAAATAATAATACCTCTGAACTGCCCAGATTTTCACAGAAATGTCCCAATTTTTGGCTCAGATTTTTGGTCTGTTCCTCATAAAATTTGTAGTTTCCTGGCAAATCACTGAGATGTTCTGAGGATTTATGTTAGTAAATAATGACATACATTTGAATTTCAGAGTTCAAATCCTTCAGAAAATATATTTTGAAACAAACCCTGTTACTCTAGTGACTTTCTAAATTTATAAGACCAATATTTAAAATATGTCCCTATTTTTGGGCCTTTGTCCCCCCATTTTGTCAGGCTTTGTCCAGATGTCTTGTACTAAGAAGCTGAGAGGTATGGTAACTGTGGAGTAGTTATATAAAAGTTTAGGGGTGTGGAGGTGCTCTCCACATAGGAGAGACAGGAGGAGCTTACAGCCTGCAAAAAAATATTTTCTATCTGTGCCATTGCTTTGAAAGGTGCAAACATCTTTCAATATCCCATGATTTCTCAAACAATTTCAGCATGATCACATTTTGAAGTCTCATGCTTGAAGCGGCAAATATGCACAGGCCCCAAAATGATGGAAATATTATTTCAATCTTCCATCCCAGGTAGACTTTCTTAAGAAAAAAACATGCTGCAGCCTCAGAAGAACCTTATAAAAAGTGACATAGTTTTACAAAAGAGAACACAAAATGTTAGCCACCATTTTATCAGTTTTGAAAAGGCTTTCAGCTTCTACATAATACAATTTACAACCATACAAAAGGTGTTTGAGGGATAATGCTTTTGCTCAATAGTTCTATGGTCTGGCATTCATTGTTGACCTCTAGACATTTTGTGTATAGTTCTACATGTATCTGCATGATTTTTGACTGGACATACCAGGTTCCTCCTACTCAAAAAAAAAAATGTGCTGGTTAACTGACAATCCTAAACCGTCCTTATAGTGTCAAATTTTCCCTTGCCCGTTTGGCCTCAGATCATGGCTAAAAGGGCTTAAGAAGGACCAGTTCTCTTACGTTGGCATAATGGTTAAGGTATTTGCCTTACAAACACAGGGTGCAGGGTTGGATTCTCACTTGGGGCAATTGGCTAGGCTTAAAATGGTCCACAAGGGCAGTTAGCCTAGTACTGAACTATGAACCTATGAACAAGGTTAATAAAAATGGAGGAGATACCCAATATATTCATCATAGTGCATGCCCTAACCAGTCTCAGAAGGCAAGAATACTAGCTCATTAACACCTGTGTGGTGTGGAATCTCACACCTGTAGCAGCCAACACACATCTTGCATTCCAGAGAATTTTCTAAAAAATAAACTTTAAAAGCATGAGAAAACAAATGTAAACATTTTGTGAGAACAAGAAAAGCTATCACAGCTGTGCAAATAGCAGTGCTATCAGTAAAAAGTATTCTTCACAGAGGTAATAGTCAGTGAATTCATAGTCTTTTAGTAAGTATTATAATATATTAAAATGCAGACAACCCCCAAATTATATTTTTTGCTGAATTTTCTTAAACAAATTGCTATATCTTGGAAGCTGTACAAGTTAGGCATATATTGTTACAATCATTTTTTGTTATCTGGATGTTAGCGTTCACACAACAAGAAATTAATCTATGAGTGCATATTTATTTACATATATACAGAAATAAGAAAACATGTGCTTAGTTGTATAATTAGGAAAATAAATATCAATGGATATCTCTTAAGATATACAGTTTACTCTGCAAATATCAAAGTCATATTTTTTTTCAATAGCTTCTCAGGTTTCACCAGATGTCATGCAACTGTTTGCAATGCATTTGGTTTTTGAAGTATTAGATACATATGGAATAGTGTTTATTTTCATAATTTGTAGTAAACAACTAGCAATATCTCAGGTATAGTATAATATAAATGGACATTGACAATAAATGTTTATGTCTCCCATCATAACATATCATACCATAGCCCTCAATAACATGTAGGGCTCTTAGTTAAGAGAATATGAACATAAATATTAAAATATGAATAATAAGTGGCAAACAGTGACTGATGTTTGTACTGCAGGACATTCTAAATGAACAATCTTATTGTCGTTTTAACACCTCTTTGCACATTTGAATACTGATTATTATCACCTGCTAAGTCACTTTGTTAAAGAAGCCAGACCCCAAAAATGGTCAGGACACCATAAGGAACTATGGGTGTGAAATGGAAGTATACAAAAAAGGCACTATAGACTTTAATGAACTGGTTAATAAGTAATTATAGCCTGTGCTTTCCATGCTAGCTATCATACCTCTTACCCTATGGATGTGGTCCCATTACCATTAGGAGGCTGGGGCAGGTGATGCAACTAGCAATGCTGATGAGCTGCCCATTGAGTGTGGGTGAAGAGTTGGCATTCATTTCAGCAGTCTTGGCTGATATCACGACTACTGAACTGAATGCATTTAATAGTTTAATTGCAACACATGTCGAGAACTTTGGAAGACTTTTTTTAGTCTTCAGGTTTGGAAGATTTTTTTTAGACTTTAACTCTAGGTTGGGAAGCACCAGTCTACGGACTACCCAGTGTGTCTAGTGACATAAGTATGGCTCTGTGTGATCCAGAAAATTAGTTAATTGGTGGGAATTTTCACAGCAGAAATTTCAATTATTTTTGCTTTCAGGCAATAAATGATATTTTCTGAAAATTCATTTAATAATTTATTGACCTTGAAGTTTAAGCTTTCAGCCTTCACAGAAATTGTGGGGTTTAGAGCAAGAATCATAAAAAAATAGAAATATTCTCCATGAACAAACCAGCTGTATTTCTTCAGACAGGTATCTGGCCCTATTTCCTTCATATGCTCAGCTGGTAATTCTAAATATTTGGGGATTTGCCACCCTGCATCAATAAGTGAAACTTGCAACTTAAACCACTGTTGGAAGACCTAATGATGCAGGTCCAGAAATGGACACTTTTCACATCCTTGTGCTTGGTAGGATAACTATCTTAAAGCTAATCTCTAGTCGTGTATTACTTTATATGATAAAAAAACACAATCTACGCTCTCATCACATTTATGGCATAGAATGATTTGAAATGTAAGTTCAAAATTTGGGATGGCATAGAAGGTGTGATCATAGCCATGTGTCATAGATCTGCTTGAAATGGTGGTGGGTGGGGGATTACCAAACCTTAGTACCTTTGCCTAATCTTACAGAATTCACTACCACCTTTCTATTTCTGAACAGTTTACTACCCCAGTTAGAATAGAAAAGTATAAAAATCAATATCTAGGCTTAATATTCAGAACTAGACATTGGATGGTACTATCCAACCCCACACCAACTTATCAGGGCTTGGGACATAACAAAGATGACCCACCAGGCATTTAGAACATTATTGAAGGTGTTGGGCTCAAGACTCCAATGGGCCATCAACTTATTTAGCACTACCTGAAATTAACTCTTGGAGGTCAAGAAGTCAGGGAAAAAAGGATGGAAATGCAGACATGTATATCAGAAAATGGATATCAAACAGAAAGTAAAAGGATAGAGAACCTTTGCTGTGCATCTTGGCTCTCTGTACGGATTAACTCATTTTGAGTTTTAAAGATACCTATTTATTTGACTGGCCATCTGAAATGTATCATGTGGAAATCTGGTAATGGCACAGTGCACCATGGATTAAAAAATAATACTGATGCAACTCGCTGCATGGATTCAAAGTCTCTATCATAATACTCTCCTGATGGACTAGAAGGCATTGAACTCATAGTTAAAAGAATTTCCTTCTTTGTGGATAGATACTTTCCTCAACATGGGTTGAATGAAATCAAACTTCAAATACAGGTCTTAAAATCTTTAAAGGCCTCTCAATGACTGATAAATTTACAGTTATTATTTGTGCACTACCCCAAGATATTCAATACCTCAAAAGAAACATAACTCCACATGTACTGTAACTGTTTTGATTGCATCAAGGCTTTTGAAGACTCATATCATAAATGACATGGGTATACCACCATGCAAAATATCTGGTCTATTTTTTTCATAGACTGTCACATATATAGCAGGGATACTATTCCTGCAATCACATCAATGTGGATACCAGCATATGAACTCTTTGTATTTAAATATCCACTATAATCTATTAGTTACAGCAGCTGTGAGCTGCAATCATAACCCACAGCTGCAAACTGGAAATTTACCAAGGAACTGTCTAGTGCTTCATTTCTATTTGACTTGGTTAAATAAGCCATGATGACAAAGGTTCCAAATGATTTGTCTCCATCTTTTGCAAATTTATAGTCTCAGAAGTCCCATGAAATGTACAAATCATAACAAGTTAATACATTACTCTCTCATACAGGTTGAAAATTTTTGTTGTACGCAGTTACACATTTACCATTATTCAGAAGAATAATCCCACAATGTTCATTTTTTTCTGTCACTACTTAGCATTTCTTGACGTGTCTGCTGTGCTGAAAACACTTTTCTAATGATTCTGCATGCATAAATTTCACAATTCTAGTTGCACATGAAGAACAGTGCAGTGTACTGAGATGGCCAGATTGGGTTTAATGTAAGAATCAGTCACAGTAATTCATTCATTTAAGGACCTGGGTATATGGGTGTATCCATCTTTGAGTTTTTCTGATCATATCAACCAATTGGCTAATGAGAGTTATAGGGTGAAGAAAAATATTTATAATGTCTAGGAAATCAGAAATGATGAAGTCATTATTTGTTAATTACATTAGAATGTGAGTATCGAATAATAATATGGAAATCTTATAAAAAAACAAGCATGAATAAACTGGAAAGATCACAGTGGAAATATACTAAGGACATCCATGGATGTGAAAATATAAGTTATTATGAAAGACTAAAATATATGAACTTGTAGTGTGTCTCATATAAATATTTAACAGGAGATCTTATTCAGGTATATAGGACATTTAGAGACAGCTACCTCTGGGAATGTTTGAGGTTATCAAAAAGTAGTAGAGAATCATCAGACAACCAATGTAGAGGATTCTATATGAATGAGACGTGTACTAATTGGTTCTTATATGAGAGCAGCTGACGCATGGAATAGACTACCAAATAATATTAAAGCAAGCACTAGTTTAGATATTTTTAAGAACAGCCTGGACAGGTTATGGAACAACTGTTTTGGTATATTAGCAGGCAAGAAGGGCATTAATGCCTGTGTTTGAAATATTTGTATGCATGCATGTGTGTATGTATGTATGTATGTATGGACAGATGTATCATCAAAATATGTCTGAAATCCAGTTTTCCATAAATCAAATTATGTTTTTAACTAGACATCTATTACATGCTCTAAAAGCTATCAATAGCTACCCTTGTATATCTTTTCAGTGTACTGTTAGCCGGTAAATAATAGGTGAGGAAGGGGTTCATACCTTGTCATTTAACCAAAGCCTGCTCACATGATCTCAGTATGTGGTCATAAAGATAAACAGAGGGTTGAATGAGCAACTGTCAGCAATGAACAATGGTATCAGATGCAGTTTCAATATATCATCTCCCTAGTTTTTCATGATTTACAGGTGACTGAAATGAAGGTTCCTGCCAGCTGTCAGACCATATGCTGTGTTTATGTGCTGGAGTGTATGAAGAGATGACAGATACTGTGAGATACTTGGGTATATAGTGGACAACATGACTATTGAATTATATAATGTTATTGGCTTAGAAAGTTCTTACTTCATTCCTGTTTTTCTTTTGAGTTTGGGAGAGCTTTCTTATTACTGCTTAACATGGCCTATGCGAAGTTACTGCAATTAACCTCACCCCTTCCCTAGTACTTTTATGTGTCAAATTTGCTTGTGAGTTTATATGCTTTCTGCAAAGTACAGTGATATATTATTGAGCAATTATGTCACACTAAACAGGATATAGCAACTATTGTAGACTTTATTGCTGTTGCATTTAACTGCGTACTTGAGCCAGTATACATTTGCTCTGACATCATTTTCATTGTACAGTGGCTCTAATTTCTTCATCCTGACCAAGATATTCTCATCATTCAGTCCTCAAAGGTCCTTCTGTTAGCTATATGCTCTAGAAAAAACACTTTAATACTTTAATTTAAATTTCTTAACTCTAGTCACCACATCTTTTCTCTTCAGAAAATATGAACCAATTGCTTCAAGACCCATTCAGTATCCAGTTCAAACACCAAAGCCACTTGTTTTCCAGTCAAAATTTTCCTGGATAGAGGCTAGCACATCAAGAATTGTTTGTATAATCCAGTCAGTAATTTATCGGTCTATACAATACAATGATATTTTCAGGGCTATGTACTGATATCCTTTCTTCTATTTGGATTTTTGGCATAGACCTAAAGTGTTCAGTGTAGCAGGCAAACTGTCACTGTATACTAAAATAAAAAAAAAAAAAAAAAACATTTTCTCCTAAACTAAAATCATTTCATCAATTTTCAGATCACCTCATATTCAGACAACAAATCATTTGCAAAGCCTAAATAAACTTTAATATCCTGGTAAACGTTTAATTTATTGCCTGATATTTCTGATTATTAAACTGCTCTTTGTATTTTCCAAAAATAACAAAAAAATAAAATAAAATACAAATAAATAAATAAATAAATAAATAAATAAAACAAAATCATGACTACATCAAAAAAGATGATTTTGCAGGGGGGCAAGCTCCCCTGCATCCCTCACACTCCCTGCAACTTAAATATACTAACTCTAAGAGTGCACTACAGTGAAGAGAATGGTAATGTTTCTGTTCCACACTGTATGGCGAACTCCACTTACAGGTTTTTGAGATTTCACAATTTCGAGGTTCTGAGCATTGGTATTTAGAATGTTAGGATTGTGAAATTTCAAAATTCCAAAGTGGACCCATATGAAGATATTAACACATAACTCAACAAACCAGAATTATTACTCTTCCTTCCAAGATTTTTCAAAAAGCTTTTGACTTAGGCAACCACTCTGTTGTACTCCACAGACTTAAAAAGTTAGGAGCTTTATTTACTTAATACTTAATTTGCTAGCTACATTGACAAACCACAATAAATAATAAAATATAACAATAAACCAATTTATCATCAAACAATATCTGCTTCTCCAAGGCTCAAGTTTTAAAGCAGATTTTTACAGTAAATAATGTTAACATTCATGCCAGATAGTCATCCTCTACCAGTATGCTGGTTATAACACATTACTCTTTTCAGCTTCTGTTGTTTCACCCAAAATACGATCAAACTGTAGTTATCTCTTTTAAGAAATGGCTATTTAACTGCAAACAAATATTAACTACCAACAAATTGAAGGCAATATTTTTTATTTCTTTTTCATAAACATTTTTTTTAATTTTAAATCAGTATGTAATCCCAGTATAAATTAAAAAAAAATCATAACAATTAACTAAGAAACAACTATATACAGAGTACAAAACAAAAGTTAGCATTTCACAAAACTATTAAAACTTTTCTAATAAATCTCTAAGTTTTTGCCAAGATAAATGTTTATGTGTGGTGTTCTGCTATAAAGAGTTTGTAATTCTTTATTGCATACATTTTTTAACTGCAGGTCAAAATCAGTAAAAGAGAGGATATTTTTTATTTTTTTCAATTCACTGTAATAACGTTCCTGGCAATAGCCAGAATGGACCAAAGGATAGGCCCTTTTGTTCTTGGTACTTGGGTCTGGAGTTGGTGCATTAAATAAAATCAAGGAATTTGTAATACTACAATTGTCTGACCACAATGCTTTCGAAAAGGTTCTGAATTCTACCCAAAATGTAAAAAATACATATATTCTATAATCATATCAATTCAATTTGCATCTACAACCTCATCATATCCTGATTTAAATTTTTTCTTTCTTAAAAATCAGGACAATTTTATATGGTGTTAAAAAGCTTCTATGTAAATATTTCCAAGTAAAAATTATTCAATAAAGTGATGAGGTGCTATTACTTATAGACTTCAAAGATATTTTTATTAATATCTGAAAAAAACAATTTTATCTTTTATTGAGTAGTCCCAATAAAATGGATCAAAATCTGTAAACTCAGTTCTCAACATCCTATAGATTATTGATAGCTAAGACTTATTTTTGATCTCATCACTATTAATTTTAAAGAAAAATTCTAATATTTTAGCAATGGGTTTCATATTCATGTAATGATATTTATATTGTATTATTAATAGATTCCATAAAATATGTAAGTTTAACCAATTATTTTCCTTTATAGTACACTTAGCCAAAAGGTGCTCAGCCATACATAATTTATTTTCATCTAAAAATTGAAACCAGAATTTTAATCTATTTTTACTAAGATTAATTATTTAATTTAAATGAAATGACTCTAAACAGCCATTATTATAAGCTGTAGGAAACATCAGAATTAATGAATCTTTTACAATGTAATTATTATCCACCACTTTCCTGAACATAGTTAAAATATAATTAAGAAAAGGAATAGAGATAGGAGTTTTCTTGGTACTCATACAAAAATCTTTTATCATTCAATATCTTTTATTAATGTCTGATTGAAAATTTACTTTCATATCAAGTTTATCATTTGAAAATAAAATTGTTTCATGTGATGTTTTCCAGTTCAAAGTATGGGAAGAATTTAACTAATGACTCACTATATTTAAGATGGAAGACTTATCATATAGTTCAGTACACTTTCTTCCCAGCCTTTAACATGCCATTCAAGAGCTATTTTTGATTTTTGTGGATACCATAAAAACTTAAATGATATAACATGTATTTGTTTTATATTTTTTGGGCAGAAGTAAAATCAATGACTGTATGTGTAATAAAAGTTTTGGTAACATTATCATTTTTATTAAAGTAAGCCTGTCTTACATTGTATAAAACATTTTGTTCCAATTATCAGTTAGTTTTAATATTGTATTAATTAGAATTTGATAATTAACAGAGAATGATTCCTTCCAGCTAGATTTTAAAATAATTCCCAAATATTTAAATTGCTTTTTTTCCCAATTGAATTATTTCAGATTTTTTTAAAAGGCATTTAGTTTTTATTCATCATCAACATTTTTGTTTTATTATGATTAAAACTTAGACATGAAATCTTCTCAAAATGTTTTACTGATTTAAGAATACGTTTTAATGAAGGTTCAATATCACAACTTGTTAATAGGATATCATCGACAAATAGTTCAATTTTTGAAATGTATTTATCCTGTATGAAAAAACCCTTTATTTTTGTATTATTTCTAGTAAAAGTAGCAAATTATTATATTAACAAAGCAAAGAGTAATAGAGATGAAGGGCATCCTTGTTTTGTACCTTTTAGTGTTTAAGAGAGCTAGAAAATGATCTAGTTTTGACAAAATAATAACAAATTCTCATATAACTTTGTTAATAACTTTATAAAGACTTAAGAGAAATTATTTTCTTTGAGGACTTTGAATAAATATATCCAGTTAATAGAATCAAAAACTTATGATTTAGCATTCTTTCTTATTCCTATTTGCAACATTTATCAATGATAAAAGCCTAACAGTGTTGTCTTGTACATTTCTGTTTAAATTAAAAAAAAGCTTGGTCATCTTCTATTTGATTAGACAACATAAAATATAATATTTTTGTCAATATGAACATAAAAAATATAGTCTATGTTTAGAAGAGAGATGGGGCAATAAGAAGAACATAATTTTGGATCTTTCTTCTTTTTCAAAGTGTGAGATATCAATGAAAATTTCCAGGAGGGAAAATATTTTTGACAAATTTCTAACTACTTCAAATGCTTTTAGAAATGTTCTTAGTATATTATCAGGTATTATTTTATGTATCTCAGGGATTATGCCATCTAGACCAGGAGCCTTATTATTTCTATTATTTTTTGAATTTATTCTTTTAGTTCTTTGAAAGAAATTGACACATTTAACATTACATTGTGCTCTTTAGTTAACCTATGGTTTATATTTTCCTTTTGAAAGCTGTCAGTTAAGTTACTATGATCTAAAGTTGATTTACTATTATTAATTAACTCATAATGTTTTCTAAAAGTCTCTGTTATATCTTTTAAATCAGTTGCTTTCCTAAAGCTATTATTAATTTTACATGTAATATCTTTAATATGATTTATGTTATTTAGTTTTTTTAAGTGATGGCTAATCTATACAAACTTTTAGGATTAATAGAGTAAGATTGTAATTTAAGTTTTTCCATGTTTATTGAAATTTTACGGTTTAATATTTCTATGTATTTCTGATTTAAGGTTTTCAATTCAGAATTTGCAATCATATCATTGGATTTTAAATTTTGTTTTAACTTATCAGTATTTGACTGTAAAACCTTATCCCACTCCTTTTTTGTGTAGATACCAATTTTTAATTCTACCATATACATATGTTTAACATATCCCACAAAATAACATAAATAGCTTTATCATTGTTATTAAATTCCATAATTTTTTAAAATTAATTATTTAAAAAAACATTCCTTAAAGCCTTTAATTTTGTACTATAAGCTGGAATTCTTTACCAAGAGACTAAATCATTAGATTTTATATTAAAATTAAAAGTAATATCATTGTGACGTGAATGGACATGAAATTACTGATACATCGGTTTTAGAATATAGTCCACTATAAGTGAAAACTTTATCTATATTTGTTTGAGCACCAAATCTAAAGGAGTAATGAGTATAAGTAAGTTAGAGTTATTGTACTTAAGAAATAATTTGTTTGGCAGTGGCAGATATTCTAGGTTTTTATCTTTTGTAGTATCTCTTTCTGATAAGATACCATTAAAATCTCCAGCCAACAAAATCTCCCTTTTGGAATACAAAGTTAAGATATCCAAATATCTTTTGCCACCTTAGAACCAATTCCAGGAATCCAGTAGACATTCACAAATATGTAATATTTTTTACTGATTTCAACTATGAGTCCTAACATACCATTTTTATCAGAATAAGTTTCAATTACTTTAGGCATCGTCAATGATTTCTTCAAAAGTATGACAGTGTCTTTTGTTTTTAATTATAATGTGAGTCCACATGTATTGAGTAATCTTTAAGTAACAACCTGTCTAAATCCTTTTTCAACAAATGTGTCTCGTAAGAAAACAATGTGAGGTTTATTTATTTTTAAATATTGAATCCAACTACCTCTCTTCATAGGATTATTAAGACCATTAATGTTCAAGGAAATACATTTATATACTGACATCTTTAAAATAAAACAGCTCTAATAAAATTAAATTACAGTTTTGATTCAGTAAGCTGTAATTAATATTAAGCAGATGGCCGCGGTGGTGCAGTGGTTAGCGTTGTCACCCCACAGCAAGAGGCTCTCCGGTTTGATCTTCAGCTGGTTTGTCTTCTGTGTGGATTCTGCATGTCCTCCCTGTAGTCGTGTGGGTTTCCTCTGGGTGTTCTGGTTTCCTCCCACACCCTCAAAGACATGCTGCAAGTGGATTGGACATGCTAAACTTGGCCCTAGGTGTGAGTGCATGCATGTGTCTACCTTCTGTGGAAGGTTGGATGCCGGGCTGGCAATTCAACACCGTAAAACTCTACTGCAAATCATGAGCGGACAAGGTGATCCACTGTGGCGACCCCTAACCGGGAAAAGCCGAAAGAGAGAGAGTTGTGGACAAAATGTTAAACTTAACTATAAACAAACTAATGGTAAAAAATGTTATACCCCTAACATGTAACAGAATATTCCTGTTTTGATGAAGTAATCATACAAACCACTCTCACTCATCACCCTATGATAACCCAATCACAGTCTGTTGCTACTGCCTCTAAAATTCAAATATTTATCAATATGGTTTGGAGTATAAAGATCTCTTTTTCTAAATCTAACTTCAAGACAAAATCTATATTCTAATCTTATTGATTATATAGCAATCACAACTCTAATAATAAAATAAACTTCCCAATGAAATTGTAATTATAAGTTTAAATTATCCAATAATTATATATATATATATATATGTATACATATATAGGGTTCCTATTAGAACGACAAAAATGCATTTTGTCGAATGCGGTTTCATCGACACCTAAAGAGCAAATAGGCAAAACAGTGAATTGGCTGTTCACCGAATTCCTTCCCTGGGAAAGAAGTCATTTGACCACTTTGTTGCTTTGTCATGTTCTGCACTATAGTGTGGTCCCTTGTCTGGTATAGCTCCCGAGTGTAAATGTGCAACAGTTACTGACCTTAGGGTTAGGGTGCGGGTTAAAGTAAGTGCATATATATGAAAGTGTTTACTGTTTTATTTTTTGCATTAGATGTACGGTTTAGTTAAGTGCATATGTGTTTTAAGTTGTTTACTTTTGTTTTGGGGGGTAGAATTAGGGTTAAGGTAAGTGTGTATGTGTTTGGAACTGTTTACATAAATGTGCAACTGACAGTTACTGACCTTAGGATTAGGGTGCGGGTTAAGGTAAGTGCATATGTTGTAAAATGTTTACTTTTTTTTTTTTTGCATTAGATGTATGGTTGAGTTAGTGCATATGTGTTTTCAGCTGTTTACTTTTTGGGGGGGGTGTAGAATTAGGGTTAAGGTACGTGTGTATGTGTTTGGAAGTGTTTACTGTTTTTTATTTATTTTTTTTGGTTGGAACAGTGATTTCTTTCCCTAGGAAAGAAATCGCTGTTCTGAGGTGTCAACATTTTCAGCTTTCACTGAAAAAGGGTCGATGAAATATCGTTCTCTGTTTTAAGCTTTCAGTGTTTTAATATAGACCCTATATATGTGTGTGCGTGTGTGTATGTGTGTGTGTGTGTGTGTGTGTGTGTGTGTGTGTGTGTGTGTGTGTGTGTGTGTGTGTGTGTGTGTGTTATCCTAAAACAATAACACCATCTAAATTATTGCATTATATTGCACTCCCTATTTAGTCTTCTGACAATCATTATTAATGTAAAGACAGAAAACTATAGAGAATGACTCCAATTATCTAACTAGATTCGTATAGTTTCTATTTTTACTCTAATATTTATATAATTGCTAAATGGTCATTTGCACCCTTCTATATACCTGTTCATAAATTTAACTTAAAAATATCTTGAAAGGAGTTTCCTGAATCTTATATTTATTTCTTGTTCTATTACTTTCATTGCTAATAGGTTTCCCTCTCTCCCCCACCTCTGCCTCTCCCCTGTCCCCTCCCTTCTTTCTCTTTCACACACTCATATATATATATATATATATATATATATATATATATATATATTTACTAGAAATGTACAAATCATTACATATAACATTACATCCAACAATAGTTATAGAATTTCTTGAAAAATATTTTGTAGTCTCTTAAATAGAATTATTTAGTATTTACAACCAGGTTATATTATTTTCATTATCAGTATTTAAGCAAGAAAGATATTGAATAAGATACCTCAAAATATTTAAATGAAATGAATCTTAGAATATCTGACCCTACAGTACTAAATATGACATTCAGTTAAAGTGTATTGATTTAAAATGAGAATAACAAAATAAAAACATCACAATAATTGCACATTAGTTGGAGATTTAAATAATTGTGAAACTAATATACAATATTTTTGATAATGTTCTGAGTTACGAACAAATTTTATGTTCACAACTAATAATAATGCACAGAGATAATATGTCACTGGAAAGACAAGTTATACTTAGAGACTTATACAGGCTGTGAATAAAATCTTGTTCACAAAAGTATCAGATACATATTTATATGCGATACATTGGAGACAAATAGTTACTCCAGTACTGGTATATCAGAGCAGGGAGGGGAATGAAGATGACATGGTCTGCTCACCTCTCCTAGGGGAGGAGAGGGATCGTGTGTATGTGGGAGCACACTGAATAGTGCTAAGCTCTAGCTGCAGATTGGAATGCTCAGATATTATGATGTATGATGTGTATTCCAAGAAGGAACATTTCTAGCAGGTTTGCTAATCTCACAATTCAGATCTTCCTCTTCTAGATCTAAATACATATTTATTAAGACATCTTTGGGTACAACTGTTTACCTCTTATATAGAGACAAGTCCTTATCTGTAAGTATATAAAGGCAAATTCAGGCATTTATTTCCATTTAAACCTATTTTAAATGCAGTTTAAAATAATATTATTGCTTCTTAAGTATCTTCTCTGTGAACATAAAGTTCATGACAGTTAAATGCAGACCATTTCACCTGCTGAGGGAATTCTCAGCTATTATCATCTCAGCTGTTTGTATTCCTCCAAGTGCAAACATAAATGAAGCACTGGCTATGCTTTATCAGTCAATCAGTGAAATGCAGAACAAAAACCCTGATTGTGTCTATATCATAGAAGGTGACTTTAACCAGGCTAATCTAAAATCAGTTCTTCCGCATTATTACCAACATATAGACTTTGCCACCAGAGGTGTCAACATACTAAATTGGGTGCACACCAATGTCAAACAGACATTCAGGGCAAAGCCCCTCCCACACCTTGGTATTTCAGATCATCTATCCATTATGCTGACACCAGCCTACAGACCACTGCTAATCAGAGAGAAACCATCCAAGAAGCAAATAAAAGTCTGGCCAGGAGGTGCAATCTCTGCACTTCAGGATTGTTTTGAATGTACAGATTGGAACATGTTCAAAGAAGCTGCCACTGTAGATCAGTACACTAACATAGAAGAGCACACTGAAAGTGTATGGATGATGTGACAGTCACCAAGAGCATCACCACATGTGCCAACCAGAAACCCTGGCTCACAAGCAAAGTGTTTGAGCTCCTGAGGGCATGCGACACTGCCTTCAAGTCAAGGGATAAGGATGCCCTTAGGTCAGCCAGAGTGAACCTGAGGAAGGGAATTCAGACAACAAATAGGGCATATGGTCAGAAGATCCAGAGCCACTTCAGTGACCTCAGAGACTCAAAGCAATTGTGGCAAAGCATGCAACCCTTCACAGACTACATGCCAATGTCAACACAGTGTGATGACAATATTGACTTCCTCAACAAGCTCAATGTCTTATTCAGTAGTTTTGAGGAAAGAAATACAACTGCAATGAAAGCCCCTACAAATCAAATGGACAAAGTACTATGCCTCAACTGTGCTGATGTCAGAAGAATTCTGTGTAGGGTTAACCCAAGGAAGGTGGACCTGACAGTATCTTGGGACAGGTGCTCATAGCTTGTGCTGACCAACTGACACAAGTTCTCATAGACATCCACAACATCTCATTAAGTCAGGCTATCCTACCCAAATGCTTCAAAACTACAACCATAATACCTATACTGAAGAAGTTCCCACTGTTATCTCTAAATGACTAGTGCCCCATAGCACTCACTTCAGTAGTAATAAAGTGCTTTGAGAGGATGCTCAAGGACCATATGACAGCCAACCTTCTTGCATTTTTAGATCCACTTCAGTTTGCATATTGAACAAACCACTCCACAGAAGATGTTATATATCAATGGCGCTTCACTTATTCATGGCCCACCTGGAAAAGAACTGTTGTGTGCGAACATTGTTCATAGACTTTAGCTCTGCCTTCAACACAATGATCTCCCAACATCTGATACAAAAACTTGACCAACTGGGAATAAACACTTCCTTATGCAACTAGATACAGGACTTCCTAATGGTCAGAACACAGACAGTATGCGTTGGCAATAACAGCTCCAACAGAATCACTATGAACATGGGGGCTCCTCAGGGCTGTGTTCTTAGCCCTCTGTTGTTCATCTTTTTAGCTCAGGACTGCACCTACAAGTTTAACTTGAACTACATCATCAGGTTTGCAAATGACATGACTGTTATTGGTCTCACTAGAAATGATAATGAACAGCCTACAGGGAGGAAGTTAGTCAACTCATCATCTGGTGTGACAACAACAACCTCCCACTAAACATGAACAAAACCAAAGAGATCATTGTCAATTTCAGAAGAAGGCATAAAATGCACTCTCTGTTAACAATCCATAATGAAATAGTGGAGACAGCGGAAAGCACAACATTCCTAGGGGGTACATATCACAGATGACCAAACATGGAGCATTAATACTACTGCCATTGTAAAGAAAACACAGCAACATCTTAATTTTTTTGTGAAAGATGAGGAAGGTAAACCTCCCCTCTCTGGTCCTCACTACCTTCTACAGAGGCGCCATAGAGAGTATACTAACCAACAGTATTGCAACTTGGTATGGTAACTGCTCCACCTCAGATCAAAAGGCCCTCCAGAAAGTGTTTAGGGTAGCAGAGAAAATCATTGTGACCATGCTTCTAGCCATCCAAGAAATATACCTGTCATAGAGTCTCAGCAGGGCCAACATGATAACCAAAGACACTACCCACCCTGCCCATGGACTGTTCACCTATTAGATTCATTAAGAGTTTCTTCCAACAGGCCATTAGACTAGTAAACTCATACTAATTTGACACCATGTTTAACTCTGAACTCTACAATACCTTATATTTTTTATGCAATAACTCCACTGAGATTCTTAAATTCGTATTTGTGTGCACTAATCAAAGATGTAAAGCAACTGTGCAGTTATCACTACAATGGAGCGAGTCTATGTGCAATCAATATGTATAGTACTTAGAGTTTAAGAAAATAATGTGTGACATGTCAGTAGTAGCTGTTGTACTGTAGATTGTCTATATGTGGAAATGCCTCCACCTTGAGACAGAGTAACAGAATTTCATTCAGTGATACACAAATTGTATAGTCTGAATGGCAATAATGTTTACTTTGGCTTTCTCTAGAACTATTTCTCTGATTGCCCATTTGTAAAATCACAAAGTTTAAAAGTAACCAGTCCATTTCTTCAGCTTTTTCTAAAAGTTTACTTTTCTGTACAAAGTCCAGAGCTTTTTCCAGTGTGCTAAAGATGTTTTAGAGAATCAGGAAGAAAAATCTTGATTTTAACAGGAAAGATAAGTTGTGCTTTAATGTTTGACTTCTTTAGGTTTTTAATTAGAGGAACAAAGGCTTTTCTTTTAGAGATATAGTAATTGTCAAATCTGATGCTTTTTCCATTTATTTTTATTGGAGAACTTCACCATGCTGCTTTTAATACTAAGTCTCTGTCCTGAGTAGAGAGGAATTTAAGAATAATAGATGCTGGTGTAGATAAATTATTTACTGAATATGTACTTGAGAGAGACTTATAAACTCTCTGTATTTCATAAAATAGTGATTCTTGCAGTTTTAAAGTTTTTGGTAACCAGTTGTTATGAAATTATACCATACTGTTACCTTCCTGTTTCTCTGGCACTCCATATATTCTGATATTGTTTCTCCTAGACCTGCTTTGCAGATCTTATACTTATTCCAAAAGCAAATTATTTTGTTTTAGGAGAAATTCAACTTGATTTTCATTTTCAGCCAGCCTTCCATCCACATCATTTAATGTTTCTTCTATAGAAGAAATTTGATCTGACTGTTTCTTAATCTTTCATTAAGAAAATCCAGTTGTTTCTTACTATTTTTTATGTTGTCCATTTCACCCGTCAACTTATCCATTTTGACTGAAAGGTCATGAATTCTTGAATTAATCAATTGTAGTTCTTTCTTCATCACACTCTCTTGAGGAGAAGCTTTAGAGTGACTGATGACTGAAACTGACTAAAAGACTTCTGACAGGATTAAAGCTTAGAAGAATCTCACAAACTTTATTTTTCTTCTTAATTTCAATGTGGAAGTATTTTTTGATAAGCAGAAATATTTATATATTTAGTTTCTTGGCATTGGAACTAAATATTTCTGTCAGAATAACTGAAAAGAGGCAGAGAAAAAATTTTGTGCTGCTAGCAGCTTGTCATCTTGGTCACTCCCCCTGTCAGCAATGCTTTAATTTCTCAAGTCCACTCAAATCAAAGATCTAGACTTCTTCCCACATCAACTAATAACCATTGCTTTCTGAAAGTACATTCAAACTGCCACTCACTCCTAGTACTCTGAATTACAACAACCCCTCTAACATTTCTACTATATCCATTCACCTCCTCATTCACTGACCATTGGTCATTAACAATGTATCATTAAAATATCTATCCATATTGATGACATTTAAACCAAATCCTCAGCAAGCATTTCCATTTTGAAATCCCACATTTCCACAATGTATTTGTCATACATACTCACCTCTCAACATCCAAGCTGTGCTATTAAAACATCTACCAATCCCCTCCTTCAACTCCAAGACAAATTTTCCCCCTATTTACTAGACTGTGCAAGAAAAAAATGAATGGATTGCTAAACCTAAAAGATGAGTTCTGGCATAACAAGAAACAAAGCTTTACCCCAGATACTCAAGATCAAATCATCTTATTACATGAACTTTCCAAACAACTCTCACAAAGACACAAAGCCAACTATCCCAAGTTTAAACAACTTTCTTCATTTGATAAACTTAAATATTTTTCAAATTAAGTTAATATTCTTACAAGTGTAAAACTTTAATCAATGTATCTCCTAATAACTTTCAAAGCACTCAATGCTAACTCTCCATCTTTATTTCCTTTATGAATTCAGTACCTCTCACCTCTTCCATTCATATCATTCTTTTACTTTCAACATGTCATTTCTAAAGATGGTCAGCCACTCTGTTTGATCAAATTCCACTAGATGCCCCCCACAGCATCTAATAAACTAAATACTAAGTTCATATTCTACTATAAATAATTCATCACTATCTCCCTCCTGCTAGTAGCATCAAGTATTAGTTATACATCTAGCAAAATAAAACAAACCAACATATGCATTTGATTTTTATACCATCTCTGATTTACTAACCCTAAACAAAATATTAAAAAAGATAATTTTCTCCAATGTTTAGCATGCATTCAATATTACCATCTCCTTTCTTTAAAGTAACATGGGGCATCAACTGGTTGGAGCATTATGACTGCTCTGTGGTCCTAGTCCAATGAGATATTTATTTATTTTGTTTATTATTTTTTATTTTACATGTGATTGCCGGGGGGCAGGGTCTGACTGGGCTACAACAGAAGACCGGGGAGAAAAGCTCCATAGTACAATTTAATATGCACACAGTCTATACATATTGTTTTCATAATTAGTTCCAGGGTAATCAAAAACAAAATAATCCCAATATTTTTTAATATGGACAAAGATAATGTAACAGGTGCTCTCTTTAAAGATCTTGCAAAAGCCTTTGAGTCTGTATATCACACCATTTTGCTTGACCGTATATTCAAATTGGGTATTAGTCATTAGGCCTCCTCAAGTTCTTGACTGCCTAACCAACAGACTCTTCAGAGTGAAGACAATATCTTCCCTCTCTGCTGATCCTCCCCTAGACAGTGATGTTCTACAATGGTCCATCTTTACCCTTCTACTTTTGTCTGTCTTCATAAACAAACTCCTTTTCAACCTGCCTCATTTCCCTCTGCTTTTATATGCTGATGACATTGCTATACTCAGGTCAAGCCCCTCACAAATCTGAGATATAAAATCAACTATAAGGTGACTTTCATAAGCTTAAAAATGGACTAATATGAGGAACTTACTGCTAAATTCTCCAAAAGTCAAATCCATTATACTCAGTACCCATCAAACACTCTCAAAGATACTTCACTCATTTGGTATTAAAAATCCTAACAATATTCCAAACAAAACAACAACAACATTTAAGTAGCTAAGAATTTGACTTGACCAAACTATAAACTTTCAAATTTGCATTTAAAAAAAAGAAAAGTAAAATTAACCATCTACTCTTTCAGCTTGCTGCTTTGGTGGTGTGCAACCCAGATTCCATTAACCATTTGACTGACCGATGTAGTAGAAAACAGGTATGGGTGTTACCATCATGGGGCATGTAGGCAGAACTTAGTGTATCTACTCTGTCAATCCTTTGTGGATGCTGAAGAAGACAGGCAGATGTGCCCAAAGAGGGTATAGGTTGAAGACTTGGCTGATCTGCTGCAGAGGTAGGGTAATCCACTGTATGTCTCCATTGCGTGCTTGTCCCCAGACATACCTTTATGTCTGCAAGGGATGAGGAAGAAGCAGATAGATCATAAGTGAAAAATCCCCCGGGATGGATGTACAGAAGTGTTGAGCCTTGTTCCACCACCAGCACCAGCAACATCATATTAAATTGGGGGGAGGGTTTGAGCAGCTGGTAAGCAGATACTGTAATGCTGGGCTGGTTGGAAATCTGCTTTTCTGCACTTAAAACATCTAGTAGTGTCTTTACTTTGCCGCAAGATCCACTATAGGTAAGTGAATCCTGTATGGTCTTACCTAAATAGCTACAGCGTAAAAAAATAAAGCATCCCTACAGGCCATCTCCAACAAAATATTCAATTTTATCACCAACTCTCCTGGCTAGAAAATCACTATCACACAATTAAGAATTCCAAATGACTCCCATTACACAAAGATGACCTCTTGCTTGTATTGCTTTTATTTAAACTATCACATATTAAAGCTTTCTCAGCTCTAGATGCTAAATTCACTACTAAAATCCTCGCCTATGACCTCAGAAGACAGAGTCAGGTATAACTCTACAAGCCCCCCAAACAAAACTGCAATACACAAATTCTATCTTCTCATTTCTAGCACCAACATTTTGAGAATCATGTACCCCCTTTAGAGTCTTAACCTCTTTAACTAAATTCAGACCTGTGTTTCCTGAAATACCACATCACCTAACCTCTTCCACACTAAACTGGCAGTCCCCATCCTCAACTCAGAGTTGAGGACCAAAACAAAAAAAAATGTTTTCTAAAAATGGAGAACAAGAAAAAAAATGAAACTGCTCCTGTCAGTCATACCCCCCTTACCTTACCTTAGTTACACATCTTCGCACACCTTCTATTTTGCGTCTTACCACATTTTTACATTTTATGTTTCTCATATCTCTAGCTAAGAATGTTCTCTATCATTACCTAATTTCCTAGAACTATTTTCTTCAGGTGGATATCCTCTACATCGCATACCATCTCTCTGATTTGTGCATTGTAAATTCTGTTTATATTCTTCATTTGACTCAATGTGATTTTTTTTAACCAAAATTGCTTTTTTTTGTTCATAGGTTCATAGGTAGGTACTAGGCTATCAGCCCAAGGGCCTAAGTAAGCCTAGCCAACAAGGTTCCCTGGCTTATGCCACCCAAGAAAGTTATTTTCCTGTGCCCCTGTTGAGAAGAGCCACAGAATGATCCCTGGGGTGTGTTTCCTATTGCCCATCCACTCATCAAGATTTTTCTTGAAGCATGCTAATGAGGAACTTTGCTTGACATAGATGGGTAGCTTGTTCCAGAGTATGGGAAGTCTCTGGGACAGGAATCTATCCCTCCAGCGTGTCCTGTTTATTGTGATGACAAGGTTTAGGTCCCTAGAGTGTTTAGCTCAGAGGGATTCGGATTTCTTTAGGTGTCGCATGTCCAACAGCTCTGGGTTTGACATAGCTTTGTATGTTAGGCAGAGATCACCTTGGAGTATGCGATATGCTATGGAGTAAAGCTGAAGATTTTTGAGACGGTCAGTGTAGGGCATCTGTTTGAGGCCAGTAATCGACTTTGTGAGGTACTTCTGTTGCCTTTCCAGCTGCTGCAGATGTCTTGTGAGGTACATTCCAAAAGGGGCATTGTACTCTATAATGGGTCTAATGAGTGTCGAGTAGAGGGGAACAATGACCTCTTTTTTCCTGTATGAGAACCCTTTTGTGGAGAGGTGTGCCACGTAGAAGGATTTCCTGACTACTGTGGCAATGTGATTATCAAAGGAGAGTCTACTGACCACCTGTGTCCCAAGGTCTCTTATTACACATTCAGCATTAAGTAGACTACCGCCTGTGTGGTAGTTCATGGGTACACAGTTTTTACCAAAGGGGATGCCAATGCACTTTTTGGCATTGAGCTTGAGGCCATGGCTTTGACACCAGGCATCTGTCTCAGTGAGGCCCTTCTGTAGGATGTCCACATCATTTTGGGACTCGACTCATTAACATAGTTTGCTTCCTTAATCAAGTATCTATATGTTCCAGGCTTAGTCTGAGATTAGTCAATGCTCTACCTGTTAAACACATATTAGAAAATAAAATGGTAAGATGCATCTTATACATGGACATACCCTCTGACTTTGAGACACTTATCCTGAGCACCCTGACAAAATCAAATAAATTTGTAAGATGCTTAAAAGCAGACAAGCAATTTCTAAGAAAGAATGCAAGTAATGCATTAACTTCTGCAATCCTTTTACCAAAACTTCTCTTTGGACATCTTATTCTCATGGAGACTTCTTCAGACTTATTAAATAAAATTTATTGTACCTACCATAAAGAAACATTTGCCTCTAAACTGCCTACAAACACACACCACAGTGCTGGATTCAGTATCATTTGAGTTGCAGAATTCCCAAAGATTAAGTATGTTGTTCTCACTGCAACATACTAACTATTTTAAGACAATAAATGCTCCTTGCTTCAACAAAATTCTACTAAGGTGTATTTCTGCCTTTTTACTCCTCTGTTCCTGACTTGACAGCTTCTAACATTTTCCATTCAGCTTACCATTGGAAGTTTCCCAGCAACCTAGAAAATCGTGAGCATGTAAAACATTGAAATATCTTCTTCACACAACACTTATATTCCATCCACATCTGCAGGTGTGGCATCGCACAACCCATCCACACCTGGGTAATAATTATAAACGTTCTTTGTCATATTCCTCTAATCATTACCTTATCGTACAGTTCCTTTGTCCATTATTTTCCTTTAACCTGCTATGCATAAACGTCACATGATCTTTTCATTTTTGCTGTTATATGCTTCTGTTCATTTACTCACTAACTTCGGTCTACTGTTATCCACACAGTATTTTTCTGCTTTCCCTCAAACCGTACCTTTCTTCATCATTTACTTATAACTTACTGCCATGTAACCACACATTTGTACAACTGATATCATCATTTTCTATCAACTCTCCAACCTTTGTCTTCATTTCTTTGCGTAGGCTGCATGTTTGTAGTACTACACATATTTTTCTGTCCTTTCCAACTCACTGTTACTGCTGTACATAAGCAACAAGTAATATTCAGATGGGAATAATGCAATCTTTAAGAAAACTATTGTGGTTTGGTGATGAGGGCAAAGCCCAACTGACCAGACAAATACAGACTTCAGGAAATCTGCATTAATCACATATGGGGAATGTTATATGCTGTTGTTATATGGCATAATTATTTAAAAATTATTACCTGCTTAACTAATATCTTTTTATCACAGAAAATCATTCCTTTTCTGTCTCTAACTACAAGCTTCACTAACTTAGGTTGGGCTCATTTTGGCCCAATGGACTTTCCAGGTTAACAAACTGCAAATAAATAATTAAAATAAATAATAAATTACTGCTGTACTGCTCATACGTTCATCATGTACATGTTGATTCTTGCATTGTATGTTAGAACAAGAACAGATGCTGTATTTTTTAAGTGTGTCACAATAATGCATCTGTTTATGCTAGGACTGCTGTACACGCATACCATCCCATAAGTAATTTTAATCATATTTTTGTTTTGTACAAATTATTCTACACTAAAGAAAGTGCTGTGTTTGTGTGTGTGTGTGTGTGTGTGTGTGTGTGTGTGTGTGTGTGTGTGTGTGTGTGTGTGTGTGTGTGTGTGTTAAGTAATATGTAAGATGTAATATAACTGGGTGAGATTAATTTGTCCATTTAGCAATGTGGAAAAATGCCAGCTATATCTTTTTTTTCTAGTTACAGAGGTTTATTTCTGTTTTCTTTTGGTTTGGAGTCAAACGTCTTCCCATAAACAATGTTCATTTACTACAAGCATGTTTGGCAAAGCACCAAATTGCTTTTCACACCTATGCATATAAATTAGCTTTTGTTGCATAATTTCTATTATCCTATGACCCTTCTAAACAACGTCTCCTCTACCTTACTTAGCATCTCCTTTGTCCTCTTCTGTGCAAGCATGCATATATTGAGACCATTGTAAATATACTATGGAATGTTTTTCTAAGCACATTGTTTTCTGTTAACTACATGCAGATACACAATATATAAATGTAGCTCTTTTATATCACTTGTCTGAGATGCATGTTTTTTTATTTACCATGCCACAATATTTGCTGTTCATTGCTTTGCTTGCTTTACTGTTAAATGTCAATACATGTTAAAATGTTTATTCCCAGACACTCACTATAAATGAACCTAGTACCAATGGACAATTTCAGGCAAAAAAAGTCTAAGCCAGCTATCAGTCATATTTGCTCTTTAACCGACAGAAACAGTCCTAGCATATACTCCACCCAGTAAGCAGAGTCTCTGTATGGTCGCACACACCACTGGTGTTCCTGGATAAGGAAAATTACTATCGGCTAGGAAAGCCCCCACCTATGATGTTCTAAATTTTGTTTACCTCAACCAATGAAAAACCTAGATAAGTGTCCCTAGAAGTGGTGAATTTTTATGGTACCTATGTGAATTTGTATGGTGTTTTCAGATTTCCTGTAACTCGTAAAATGGATATAAAAGTAAAAACTGTGCTATTCATACATAACAGTCATATCTCATCTGCCTGCATTGTCCCTTGATTAAATAAAACATATTTGATCAAAAAGAACAAGACAAGGAGTCCCGATTTATTCTTATTTTTTTAAAGTTTTTAAAAGTTTCTTTTAGTTTAGCTCTTATTATTATTGCATTTTTGAATCTGCTTTATCACCAAAACTAGGAGATTTGTTCAACCCTCAGTAACTTGGCACCGACCAACCACTAGTGGAGGTTGGCTGGTTTAAGGTGTCTTCTAAGTGTATGTTTTACACTTATTATAATCTGAGAGTGCCTCAAGAACCATGAATAAGTAATCCTATGACAGTGGATGACCTGAATGAATGCAGTGACTGAGATGTGAAATTAGGGGTAAAACTGATTTAAACACTATAATTGCAGCTGATGGGCATTGTTGACATTTTGGTACTCAACAAAGATACGCCTTTGATAGAATAGACTGAGTATGGTAAATTCTGTTATAATCTGATGAAATAATATACAATAGAACAGATCATCAAGCTTCCCCATGCTATATCTGGTACACTAAGATTCAAAATAATCATGACTCTTTGCCTCATAGCAGATCCATGTCATGGACATGTAGAAGTTTCATAATAATCATCCTTAAATGCAGTTACTGTTTCCAGCTACTGGCCCTTCATTTACTTCCAGAAAGTTTCTTTATTCTACTGTCAGAGAGTTCACAGCATGCATTCATATATGGCATTTGTTTGCATTCTATGAAACTCTTCAGAATTTTACTAAAACCCGTGAAATCTGAAGAAATTATTTAATGCATCCGTTTATGTGGGGTTTTTTAAATTTACCTGAATATTGGACATCTGGAGAATTCAACAAAAGGAATGCTCTAAATGTATTTAGTTCTATAGAAGATTAAGAAAGCAGTATGGCAACTTGTTACAAAGTGAACCTTGTTTTAGTACATTCACCGTAGCCATACCTATGAACATAACATTTTCAGAGATATTTGCAACTTGTTTGCTACAGTTTCAGTCTGATTTAAGTGATTTAAGAAGTCCATTTTATATTATTATGTCAGAAATGCTAGAGCTTTTTCAGGAGGTATACAAACAGGAGGACAATATAAGCTTTCAGTCTGTACTTTTTCCTAGTTTCCACAAACTAAAACAATAAGTGAGAAGGTCACTGAAAAAACAATCCGTAAAAACAAAATGAAAACTCCAGCAAAGCTAGAACTTCCACTAAGTGACCTCCCAAACCTCTTGTATCAGAGACACATGGGATATATGCAAATGACCCATATGAACATCAGGTGTTTCAGCTAATTGGCAATTCTGAATGCCCATGACTTGTTTCGTCATTTTAATGGACAATTTCAGGCCAATAAAGCCAAACCCCACTAGCTGTGGATATGCATATTTCGGCCTTCTTATGACCTCGTCAGCACAGCACAAGCAAAATGTTTGACTAAGCATAAGAACACAGGACAGTATTTGGGTATCTTTCCAAACCATTGCACTGTACCCTTCTCACTGTTCCAATGACTATTCTACAAGAATAAACCTAATTACTGTCTGCTAAGCAATGCCTATAAACTCCAGTACTCACAAAACTCACTGTATTGCTTCCAAATTATCGAGCCATACTTTTTCTGCAATTCCCCATTATGTAACTCCTCTGATAATACACTTGCACAAACTTCAGAAGCCACAACTTCTGTGGAAATCCACTGTTCAAAAATGTCATATGATATATCTGGAAGCTTCTGCCAACTATCTCAAGCACATCAAATATATCCAACTTTAAATTCCAACTTACAAACTCTTATTAACGTGCTAAGTGCACATGCATATAATTATAACATATATCTCCACTGAGTTCTATTTTGTATGATTGAACTAATTTAATGTCAAATTGAAAAGACAGGCAAAACATTTGGGATATACACAGTACCAAAAAAAAAAAAAGAAATATATTGAACGAAATAATATCAAGAAAGGAAAGAAAACCATTTCCTCTCCTAGCCTCAAGTTCACCAGAATAGTGACAGTGTTACACTAAGGTTTTTATGAAGATAATGCGTAGGGTTAGGGTTGAGTGAAGGGACAGCTTTAGTGCTAGGGATAGCACCCACTACTAAACAGGGCAGGGAGTCTCCATCAACTTTTCCACCTGTTGGCTATCTGTACCATAGACATTAAACCACACCCCCCTGTGTTTGATGAAGAAACAGCATTTGACAAAATGTATGAGACCCCCTTCAGTGGTACCAGCTATTTTAGCTAAGAAATAATCCTTATGTTGAAGACATAATAATCTGTAAATATGTACAAATGTATTTATGTCAAACTATCATGTAAAAGTGAACAATATACAAATATGCACTTTATTTGTTAGAGCACTTCAACTAATATTTTTGCTACCATTTTTTCGATGTCGCTTTATTTCAACTATTTTTATACTGTGTATTAAATGTAAACCTTGGTGACTTCACTATTGTATCAATCCAATGCCACTTTGATGTTCTTTATATTTCATTAAAATGCTTTGTTAGAGCAATTCCACTAATGTTTTTGTTCTATGTCACTTTGTTTCTGTTATATTTTTTTTAAAACTGTGTATTAAATGAAAGCCTTAGTGATTTCTGTATTGTAAAACTGTGCATGGAGCTTTCCTCCCCGGGCCTCCATTGAAAATGGGGTCTTTCGGCCCAATGGACTTTCCCTGTAAACAAACTGCAAAAAAAATAAACTAAATAATAAATATCTTCTTTTCTAATGTTTCATCAGCTCAGTTTATTAGTTCAATAAATGTACAAATATACTCATGTCGAACTGAACTGCAATTATGACCATGATAAATTTGTAAGCATGTATATACTCACCACAATGTTTCATCAAATTAAATTGTTAATGCAACTGCTATTTTATTCTTTCTACTATTATATTTTGTGTCATTGTAGCCATAGAGATTTTCTCCCCTAGACTTCTAATGAGAATAAGCCATTAGCCTTGTTGGATAATCTGATCATTAAAACAGAAATAAAAAAAAAAATCATAAATATGTAAATAAATAAATAATTAGCTCATTTTCAAATTGAAGCAATTAAAAGATTCTGGCATTTCCTTGTGTTGTAAAGTCACAAGAGATTATGTCTGCTGAATATAGAATAGAGCACTAACATGAAAATAAGAAAACAGATGTGTGTCTAATGCAATTAGTGCCAGCAATGTATATTGCAATTCTGAACTGAGCGCAAAAATTACATTCATAAACATTAATATCCAGCACACCTTACATTAACAGCCTGGCATTTGTGTTAATGCAGTTACTGACTTTTAATATATATAAACTCATTTTGAGTTTAATACTGACATGTATGTGATTTATCTGCTGGCTTACTTATGTGACACTTTTTTTAAAGCTGAAAGTTTCTTGAACAGAAAAAAAAAAACAATTTGGTTTACATTGATTTGCTTTGATTCTGTCATTCTGTACTGCAAAACAAATACATTATACAGCATGTTTTCAAAAGAAATGAAAGACCACATTCTTTCTCTATAATGTACACTAGATAATATGAAACAAATCAATCATTCTTGACTGTTTATATCACTGAACAGAATAAAAATCAATTAATATAATGGCAAAATTCCACTAAAATTGAAGTATAAAGGAATATAGAAAGTGTTGTATTGGTGAGAAACATTTGTTAATGTGACTAATCCTGACATTGTGTAGATGAGAAAATATTACACAAGTTTTAAGACCAACTTTTGAAGACCAGTTTCTGTTGTATTTCTCTTTTATGTTAACGTGAGCCCCCTGCCTCCAATTCCCAAAATATACAAAAAAAAATCTGCAAAGCAATAATATGACTAAAAGTCCTTAGAAAAAGGCAATCCTGTATCATCCTTGGCCGACAAGTACATATTCCAGCCTAAATTGTAGTGTCTGTCAATTTTTAATTGAGCTAGGTTTATATTTTTGCACTATCTGTGTATTCACATTTTAATCCCTTTTAAAGTGCCTTTCTACTTACAAGTGTCTGTTCTTGCACTCTAAATCAACTTAAAGTGGCATTGTAATTACCAATTGTCCATTTCTGGTCTCTGTGCTTTGTAGGTACTCCCTGTGCTTAGCTAAATGTCTAATGTCATCTCTTTTTTCACTTTCAGGTTCTTCTTGTGATTTTAAGTTAAGAAGGGTTTGGACTGCACTCAGATAGCAGTAGACAGCAACCTGTTCTTACTTTGATATTGGGAATCACTTCAGAGGGCCCTAAGTATAATTTTCAGATTGCAAAAGGGGAAATTTTATTTGTTCAGTCAGTTTCTCTGTTTGTATAAAGTTATTGCATTTGCATGCCACTGCAGCTGTGGTTAGTACAGCCCTGTATAGAGATAAGCACTTAGAATTTAAATTTTTCATGCAAAACTCTTTCCCCAAATTCCCTAGGTTTTAGTTGTACATAGAACAACTACTTTGTGCACAGAGGTCCACTGCTACATGAGTTTAGCTTTAGATAGTCTTGATAGAAATCTACACTTGTACACCACTGAAGCTAGTCCAGTTAGACCCCTCATGGACTATCCCTTGGTGATCATGAAATAAGAATTTGGAGATGTGGATATGTACTTTTCTACTATGTCTGCAACCAGTTAGGTGGTTATGGTTACCATGATGCAATGTAGCAGTTGTCTCATGTTTACTGACAACAGCGTGATTCTTCAAAAACAGATACAATAAGTGAGAGATGTAGCTGCACAATGTCACTGTAGGAAAGACTATCAAATATAAGCATTTATAATACCAAACAGGTTGTCAGAAACACAACACTGCATCCACTGCACATGCTATGCACCAGGCACATAGATCCACAAATGCTGAAGTTCTTAAATGTAATCTTCCTAAACCACAAGACCTCCCAGATGTTGCACCACACAATAAATATCCTCAGCAACCTCAAAAGCACTCTACCAAAACAACAACCACCATGACACATATAGTCACATTTCTTGGCATCTCAGCTTCTAAGCCCATAAGGCAAGCAACAACACAACCCAATATTTTGGTCATAGGGAACACTGTTGTGAGACACATCAGATGTCCTACTAACCAGGCTGAGTAAGAAGAGAGCCATGGTCAGTTGCCTAACAAGAGGCATGATCTAACAGATCGTGCACATGTAGGTTGTTGAACCATAAGTACTAATATGACTCAATCGTAGCTATGTGGGTGTAAATTACCTGAGGTGTACCTCCCTGGGCTATATGAAGAAAAGCATCATGGAGTTTTCTGACTATCTGAGCCAGGCCAGCATAAGCCTAATGAATGAGCAGCATTCAACTTTCTCCATGGATGATGCCACAATATAAATAAAGGATAATGGACTTTAACAAATAACTTCATTCTTGGTGACATTTGAAGGGGGGGTTCAATATTTGTTAGCTTGGAAAGATGTGGTAGATAGACCATGTTGTTTTGTCAGGGATGGCTTGCACCTTTCCCCTTTAGGCTTTCATATATTTGCTAAAACTTTGTCCTCCCCATAGTGCCTTTTTTTTAGGCATTGCCAACTTGATAAACTTTTGGACATAGCAAAGCCAACACCAGAGTATCTATAGTGTTACTGCTCAGTGCCAGAAGCCTAAATAAGAAACTCCACCCTCTGCAGGTTCTCTTCACCCTGGAGAATGTAGACATTTCTGCAGTTACTGAGGCTTAAGTCACAGAGAGCACACTGGCAGTGAAGGGATGAAAGGTGGAGGTGTCTCAGTTTACATCAAAAACACACATGCAGCCACACACACAACCCTAAAGGCTGGTCAAACACTATGATGCGTTTCAGATTCTTCATGACCAAATTACTATAGGAAAAGTCCCATATCATATCCTTGCAAGCTAAAGCCCCCTCATGACCCATGAAACCCATAACACATACTTGAACATACTAGAGACACTTCCCATTCAACTCAACACCATATTCATAGGTGAATTTAACTACACCACTGTATACTAGGAAAATCATACATGATCCCTAATATTCCTACCCAAAGATTCCTGGACTTTGTAAAAACAAATACCCTGGAGCAGATAGCCCATATGCTCACTAGGGGGTGCATACATTCTTGACCTGGTCCTCGTAAACATGGGAGAATGCCACACCATCTTTAGTGTATTGCTCACACCTGTCAGGTCAGACCAGAAAGCTGTCTCCTTTGAAATAAAAATAAAACCCAGAAACCCAGCTAACTTTGAAACTTTTAGAAATTATTCTAAGGCAAACTTCCTACTATTAAGTTACATCTTGGCAAAATTCCAAGCTCCCCAAACCCAGAGAACATGTGTGCCTGTGCTGAGTTTTTCATGGAAATCCTCCATAATCATATTGACAGCTGCATATAGATAGCTATTCCTACCCATAACAAGCACAGGACTAACTGAAAAAAACAAGCCATCCTAGTTGAATTCAAACATCAATAGGTTGTGTAATTAAAGAAAGATGATTGTGGTGAAAATGAAGACGTGCAATACACAGCACTGTAAAAACATCCACATCAATCAAGACAAGCCAATCAAGGGGGGTAGCAAGTCTACCAAAGTCAAATATGAGGTAAAAATTGCCTCCCAGACCAAGGGCATTCTGAAAACTTTCTGCCGCTATGTTTGCAACCTCAAAGGCAATACACAACAATGCAATGAATTAACTGTAAATTGAGTCACCTGGGCTGAGCTATAATATATAGCAAATTTATTGGCTCACAAATTTAGCTCCAGTTTTACTCCTCATCCCTTACCCCCTAACACCCCTCAAGATACAACAATAACTCCTCTAATTATCCCTAGAGAACAGGTCCTCAAGGCAATCTCCAAGGCTAAGAACACTGCATTGATGGGTTTTACTAATACAGTGGGCTACCTCCTTAATAGCATGAAACTGAACTATTGGATCCACTATAATCACTATTTAACCACAGTTTCTAAACAGGTTATGTGCCAAAGGAATGGAAGATTGCAGTGGTTACCCTATTGCACAAGGGTGGGCCATCTGCAGACCTGGGGAACTATCGACTCTAATATGTAAAAGCATGGGAAGAATAATCATGGATATGTTAAATGATGACATAGAACACCTGCAGACATTAGATACATCTCTGTTTGGTTTAGTGAAGGGCAACTCATGCCTACTCATTCTGGTGGACATTTTCAACAGGGTCACCAAAGCAATGGATGAGATCAAGATGGTGCACACTGTTTTTTCAACCTGGCAAAAGCATTTGACAGAATACCCCACTCAGGCATTGTAAACAAGCTCATTGAGTTACGTAATAACCACTGCATCACCTGCTAGATAGCCAACTCTCTCAAAGACAGGCCACAAGAAGTTAGGATTGGGAAGTCTACCTCAAAAAAAAAAAAGCCAGCCACTAAAGGAGTGCCTCAGGGCTCATCTTCTGAGCTCCTGTTTGCCATCAACTTCTCTGAAATGAAGGCTAATGTCAAAGGCCTCTGCTTGACCAAGTTTGCAGGCACTTACAAATTAGGGATGATCATTGATTTGCTGCAAGGTACAAATACCCTCCCCCAGATGGGTTGACACAGACTAATAAATGGTGCCTGAATCACAGTATGAAACTCTGTGCCAAGAAGTGAATAATAGTATCATTTGTCACGATAGCTACCCCTGCAAATTACAGCATTGATAATATACCCCAAGGAGTAGACCTAGTAGTCAGGTATTTGGGAATGCTTGTAGATAGTGACTGGACCTTTGGTCACCACATGTCCACAGTAGTAAGGAAATCATTTTATGTTGTATAACTTATAAGCAAGGGTATGTCAACCAGGTTCAATGATGTACTCTGCTTTCATAAGACTAGTCACCGAGTACAATGTCTCCTTCACCATGTACATGACCAGCTATATCCAACAGCTGGAGTGTCCACCGAGGTTCCATACAAAAAGTATATGCGGTTTAGAAAAATCCTATCCAGACCCCCTCAAAGCATTGTCTTTACACTCAGTCTCATATAAGCTGCTAAGAGGTCACCTATACCTGGCTTACAAAGCATCTTCTGATCCAGGGACCTAAACCTCACCTGCAACATGACAAGAACATGTTGGAGGTGCAGGTATGTGTCTCAGAAGCTACTCCTTCTCTGAATAAGGCTCTTCATGCATGTGAAACAAAGTTCTTCCGAGCACTTATTTAAGTGAAACTTGGATCCGGGGATCGGGAATTATAAATTTACCCCGGGACTGGTACCTATTTCTGTGTTAGAGAAAGAAAGCTTGTAATTGCTCTAGCACCCATTCCAAACTTTATCTCCACAAAACCTAAGGGACTAATACCTTTCTAATATTTCCTTGAAAGCATGGCTAGGCTTAAAAAGGCCCCTTAGGGCCATTAGCCTAATATTCTCCTATGATCCTATAAACCTACAATCCTATATGATAAGGAGTACAAAGTCATTTTTTCCTCATGATTCTTAAATTGTCATTTCTCCGGCTCTCTATACTTAGGAGCTGCATGCACAGTGTAATTTCTAAATAGTTGCAACAAACATAACAGGTCTACTTCATTTACTTGCTTTTATAATGCCTGTGTTTTTTAGTTGTACAATCTTCAGTGCTCAAGACAGTGTCTCCTTATAAGTTTACTCACTCATACTGGAAAATTTTTATATAAAAAAATATCATCACAAAGATGGATCGTAGAAAAGAAGATTAGTAAAGTAGAAGTTAAAAAAATAGAAGTTGTTGTTATGGAGTGCCTGGGAAGTGAAGGATTTGGTGTAGAAGGTCTAATACCTGTTACATCAGAGCATGATGAACCGAGTTCCCAAAGAAAGGAGAAACAAGAAGATCAGGAAACACCTGAAGAAGAAATATGGACATGGAAATAAAAAGAGATTTAATATGCTCTAATATTTATGCAAAGGAGAAAGCAAAGCTAACCAATACAAAAAGGGCAGCACCTAAGATATCTGAAGAGAAATACAGGCAAAGGAATCTAGACATGGAAAACTTTACAATACAAAAAATAAGAAGACAAAGAGAAAAAGTAGAAAAGGAGATCAGTAATGGAGGAGTTAAAAAAATAGAAAATGAGGTTATGGAGTACCTGCGAAGGGAAGGATTCAGTGTAGAAAATCTAATGCAGAAAGTACCACAACAGGATAGAGCAATGGATATCCAAATTAAGGGGAAACCAGTGGAACAGGAAGCAATTGGTCAGGTGCCATATCAAGATACTTTGGAGCATTCCACAAGAAACCAGTATAAACATTCACTTGAAGCTATACAGCAAGGAAAGGAACAGCAAACTGTGGACACTGATGCAGTCAATGTTGAGGAGTGATAGGCCAGTGAGTTTCCATATGACAAAGCAACAGATGGCACAGGATGAAATTGAAGAGAAAGTGCCACAGGAAGATGATATAGAACTTTCACAGAATGCCTACAGGAAATGGAAAACAAGGTATGTGCGCTCTGTTGGAAGAAAATGAGCTAAGAGAAGAGTTGCTTGATTTAATAATTATAGATAGATATATTAAGATCAATGAGAGAAATAGAGTGCAGAAGGTCAATAAAACCCCAAAAGTCAGAAGTCTGATAAAACAAATTAATGCAGTAATTAGACCTATCCATAGAGATCCATGTGATATAACAGAAGTAAACAGGATATATTATTGTGCTGCTAAATTAATAACTGTTCTACCATAAAAACACAGGGTAGTAAGGGAAAGGAAGGGGAGAAATCGAATACCATCATGGAAGTATTGAATAGAGAAAACTATAAATCAATTAAGACAAGAAGTACCACTCTTAGAAGACTATAGAAGAGGGAATAGACCAACAAAATACTAAGAAAGATAGATGTGATTAAAGCAATACACAGTATTAGAACAGACCAGGATCTATCATGCACTATCACAAATGACAAACTAGAAATGTTAGCATAAGCCAGAAAACTTAAAAGATACACAGATACATATAAAGGAAAAGTCCAAAATAAGTAATTTATTGATGACCCAAAAAAGTTTTATAGAGAATTTGGAAATAAGGTAAAAGAAATTGAAAGACCACCAAAAAAGAGGAAGTAGATACATTTAGGAGATGCATCTATGAAGATCCTGTGGAACATAACAAAGATGCTAAATGCACAGAAGAAGTAAAAGAAAGAATAAGAAGTTTAAAGGTGCAGGATATGAAATGGGATGAAGTAACAACCAGAGAGATTGAGACAAAGTTAAGAAAATCCTCTAATCGGAAAACCCAGGCCCAGATGTAATCCCTAACTTTTGGTTAAAAGTATTATTATCTTTACATGAGGATTTAGCCACAAGTAAGAACTATTTATATATGCACCCTGAACAGACACCACCCTGACTATCAACAGACAAAACAATGCTCCTTCTTAAGAATGAACCTGCAAGCTACCCTAAAAATTATAAACCAATAATTTGCCTTCAGATGATGTATAAACTATACGTGGGAATTGATGCTGACAGAGTTTATAGTAATTTAGAAGAAAACTCCAAAAACACCACTCCATGAACCAACTCATCAAATTAAAAAAAAACCACACTGAACAGCTGGTGAAACGGTCACCATCCACTTTTACTGTGTTCCTAGTACTTCGGCATCAAGCCTTCCAGGGAATAATCATGCACAAGAATGGTATACTTTATATACATTTCACTACATTCATTATTCAATTCAATTATACAATAATTGACCAATTAATCAGTGAGTCAAGAAAATTAAAATCTAAAGTGCATCCTGAGCAGTAAAGTGCTTCAGAAATATTCAAAGTGTATCAAAACATATAAAGTGCAACCCCTTACATTCCTATAGCATTTAACATTATAATTTAAAAAGTTAATACAAAAGCACTTATACATCTCTAGATTAACAAATACTAAAATATTTTGCCCTACAATAGTAGATCAATTAGTCAGTGAGTCAAGAAAATTAAAATCTAAAGTGCATCCTGAGCAGTAAAGTGTTTCAGAAACATTCAGAGTGCATCAAAACATATAAAGTGCAACCCCTTACATTCCTATAGCATTTAACATTATAATTTAAAAAGTTAATACAAAAGCACTTATACATCTCTAGATTAACAAATACTAAAACATTTTACCCTACAGTAAGTTTATCAGTCAGTGAGTCAAGAAAATTTAAATCTAAAGTGCATCCTGAGCAATTAAAGTGCTTCAGAAACATTTAAAGTGCATCAAAAAAATTTAAAATGCAACCCCTTACATTCCTATTGCATTTAACTTAATAGTTTAAGAAGTTCATGCCAATGTACTTACACATCTTTAGATTAACAAATGCTTAAATATTTAAATACTTTACCCTATACATATAAATCATTCATCCTCTATATCTATGCATTTACAAAGTAATGCATACTGAAACATTTCATCCTATACATGCAAATCTAACTCCATATTAAGCCCATGGGGCCACAAAGTTCCAAAATTAATAAAATATCTACTTTCCATCCTTAACAAAATGCACCCATATTCCATGCCTTGTACTGCATAAGGTGTGTTTAAAACAGAAAAAAAAATAATTGCTAGTGTTATCATTGTGAACATAAAGTACACCATTCTTGTGTATTATTATTCCCTGGAAGGCTTGATGCCAAAGTACTAGGAACAAAGTAAAAGTGGATGGTGGCCGTTTCTCAAGTTGTTCAGTATGTTTTTTTTTTTTTTTTTTTTTTTTTTTTTTTTTTATTTAGAAGAAAACTCAATTATGGCAGTAGAACAAATGGGCAATAACAGAAAGTCATATGGATCTAAGGATCATTTGTTGTTAAATAAAGTCATACTGGAGAACTGTAAAAAGGGGAAGAATGTAATTATGGCATGGATTGACTATAAAAAAGCATTTGATAGTATCCCACATTCATGGACAAAAGGGTGCTTAAAAATATATAAGATACACCTTACACTGATTGACTACATTACAGTGACCATGAAACAGTGGCAGACCACTTTGTAATTAAGCCACGATATAGGACAGATTATTATCCGAAGGATAAAAATTCAAAGGAGGATATTCCAGGGTGACTCTGTCACCATTGCTATTCTGTCTTGCCATTGACCCATTAAGCTGTTTACTTAACAACTTAGGCCCTGGCTGCAATTTGGCTCCTAAAAAACAACAAACTGTAAAGACTTCTCATCTTCTCTTTGTTGATGAATTAAAACTGTATAGCTCATCAGATGAGGAACTAAAAGCACAGCTGCAGGTTGTCAAATTTTTTTCAGATGATATAAGAATGTCATTTAGTTTTGATAAGTGTGCAAAAGCAACCCTTAAAGCAGGAAAACTGCAACACCAGGAAAACATCAGTTTGGAACAAGAATGTGATATAAAAGAACTTGAGCAAGAGAGAGTTTATAAATATTTGGGAACTGATGAAGGATCAACAATAAAACATGAATAAATGTGAATAAAACTTAGTAAGGAATACTTTAGAAGACTTAGATTAATTCTGAAAACAGCGTTGACATCTAGGAACAAAATCCAAGCTATAAACCTATTTGCTCTTCCTGTCCTAACTTACAGTTTTGGAATGATTGACTGGCCACAAAAGGTGTTGGATAGATGAGATAGGAAAACAAGTAGGATGCTTCATGCTCACCAAATGATTTATAAAAAACAGTGTGTACCAAGATTATATATTCCCCCTTCCGAAGGAGGGATGGACCTCCTTGAAATTAGTTAAATGTATAGATCTGCAGTCATATGACTCCACACATATCTGCTGACCTCACAAAACACAAATGTAGTGAAAATTTTGAAACATGAGGAGAATAAATCTAAGATGACTTCTCTGCTTAATTTAGCAGAAGCATATTGGCGTCAAGCAGGAATGGAAATCAAACCAGAAGTAGATAAAAATCAGGCAGCAAATGAATGTGCCAAAAAAAACAAAAGAAAGAATATAAGGTGAAGCACCAGATGAGAAGGCAAGAAATGTGGAAAAAGCATAAATATAGTTGCAAGTATAGAAAGCTTCTGGAAGAACCTCATATTGATCAGCAATGAACACAGAAATGGTTAAGTAGAGGCAAATTCAAATCAAGAGATGAAAGGTTAATATTGGCAGCCCAAGATAGTGGGCTACATACACAATGGTTTACAAGTGAAACAGACAAATGTAGGTTTGTAAAACCGAATTGGAAACAGTTGCACACTTCGTTGCTGGTTGTGACATACTAATGGCAGAAGGACTGTATAATGAAAAGCATAATATTGTGGCAAGACTGTTGCACTGGGATTGTGCAAACATTATGGTACTAAAGTGGCTGAAAAACACTGGAAACATGAGCCACAAAGTATCATAGAAAATGATGAAGTTTACATCACATGGGATCACCCATTACCAACAGTTCAAAAGATAGATGCTAGAAAACTGGATATAGTGGTCCAAGAAAAGAAGACAAAAGTAGCATTGATAATTGAAATTGCTACATCCAGTGACTACAGTGTACTGCATACAGAAAGGTACAAAGTAATAAAATATCAGGATCTGCAGGCAGAAATGAGAGCAATGTGGAAGAAAGATATCCAGATAGTTGGCATAGTAGTTGGAGCAACAGGCCTTATAAAATAGAGTCTACAATCGTGTTTAGATATGTTACCAAGCCATGTAACCCCATACAAATTGCAGAAGGAATCATTACTGGACACACTGCAAGTGCTGCAAATAGCACTTTTGGCTGACATCAAAGATTGAAACAATACTAATTTCATGAACTTTAATCGTACTTTAACTTAGGAATGGGCTCCATTCCCCATCATAGAATTAGAAACCCAAATGATTTGGAGAAATAAGTATTTGTGTCTCCTCAGTGCACTGCTTTTATGATGTCCAAGACTACAGGATCTCATAGAAACAGCAGTCATATGTTTGTAATGATTCTTGCTCTGAGTTAAAATAACTATGAAGATGAAGTATTACCACCATTAGGAGTGTACAAGAGTTTTCACACTAAAAAAAGCCTTTTTTTGTTTGTTATAGTTGCACAAAAGCTGTTGACTTCTGAGTGCTTGTCATCAGATGCTTTGTATATCTGAGCTTTAAGTTTTATACAACTGCAGCAAACTAAGAGAGGCTGGAGCCAAACAGTTTTAATAAGACATGACAGAGTCAAACAAAATAATTATATGCATGGTCCTCTTTTGCTCTTGCCTATACTGTCAATTATTTCTTTAGGACTGGCTGGAAAAATATTCTTCATAGGTTTACAGTTACTTCTTAAAATTGTTTTTTGTAAGTCAAAATTATTGCAGGTATTGACTATCGCACTGCTGACCGAGTCGAAGTCCAATCAAGTCACAGGGCTGAAACCTGTCATGTCAATGATTCACACGAATGTTACATTTCACTAGAAAAAATTATATTCACTAGAGAGGACAAGTCCCTCAGACCTCTACATGTATTAATTAGAGAATGTGTGTGTGTTTTTGTGTGAGTGTGTGTGTGTGTGTGTGTGTGTGTGTGTGTGTGTGTGTGTGTGTGTGTGTGTGTGTGTGTGTGAGCGTATAATCTACCAGCACCTCATAGCCTCTTAGTGTGTGTTTTTTGTGTGTGCGTGTGTGTGTGTGTGTGTGTGTGTGTGTGTGTGTGTGTGTGTGTGTGTGCATGTGTGTGTGTGTGTGTGTGTGTGTGTGTGTGTGTGTGTGTGTGTGTGTGTGTGTGTGTGTGTGTGTGTGTAGGTCCATGTTATGATCCTCATGTTCACATACTATATTTTTTTACTCCATAATTTTTTAAAATGTAAGGCGTCCTCACAGTACGACAATGCAGGCAGTTAGGTGTACTTAAAACTCCTTTATTCACACTTAAAACACGTTAAGCGCTTTCATCACAAAGTGACTTCATCAGAACAACTTCAACAGTAAAATACACATCCTTATATATCCAATAAATGTCATATGATCCTAATTACAAGAAGCTGGCAAAGCAAGGGGCCTGGTAGTAGGGTTTAGAACAAGCCTTTGGGAGACAGGAAAGTGTTATGTATATATTTATTGTAAATCAGTTGTATTTTTTTATACACACTTTATACATTTTTTACATTTTTTTTTTTTATATACAATGTATAAAAAAGGTGGATTTTATACATTTTAATTTGTATGAAAACTATGAAGTGAAAATGTATTGATGGCTTATGTGGGTGTCCTAAGCAGTGAGGTTTGCAGTCAGTAGTGTTAAAGAGTAGTTTTTTACATATATAACAAAAGTGTTCAATTAGGTGGTTATCAGGTGTGTGTAATTAGGATCATGTGACATTTATTGGATATATAAGGATGTGTATTTTACTGTTGAAGTTGTTCTGATGAAGTCACTTTGTGATGAAAGTGCTTAACGTGTTTTAAGTGTGAATAAAGGAGTTTTAAGTACACCTAACTGCCTGCATTGTCGTACTGTGAGGACGCCTTACATTTTAAGGAACTGGTGTGGAGCAATTTTGTTTTGTTTTGTGGACTGTTCCTGGTTCGTTTTATTTTACTCCATAATTTTTGTAGGTTAGGCAAAATGATGTTTAGAGAAACCTGGCCTTATTTAAATTACTATATTGCACTGAAAAAATTAAGCATGATGAATCTTGTTTCATTGTAGTAGATTATCACATTATATCTAGCATGTATTTATAGCTTTGGATGCATTGTAGTTTTCTATTCATTTGACTTTAATGTTTACAGCTTTGTGCACTTAGACATTTATTTTCCACATTCTTTAAGCAGTTGTCTTTTTCCCAAATTAAGCCATCAACATAGAGTAATAGAACATCTCATAGTGGGATCCCAGATCACAGTACTCTTTCAAAATTCTAACTTCATAAAATTTATTTGGGTGCTAGAGGCAGTACATTTGTCAAATGTTATGCCTTGAATCTATGTTAATTTGATGGAAAGCTTGTGACTGAATGCAGCTTCTCTGTGTTCACATAAATACAATTCACCAACATCAAAGATCAAGTAACAATTACAAAAATCAATAAACATGCATAATACATATCTATAAACATATTTTAAGCATACAAAATACCATCCATGCAGAACATAATACATTATTTCCCCTGCAATGCTAACCTAACCCTACAATATATTCTACCATCCCTTTTCTAACACTGAATTAAATAGATACTACTGAAAGGTATTAAACTAGCTAGACTTTCATTCCACTGAAGAGAAATTCACTGAAGAATTAAAAGCTGTTAGTGTTTTCATTTCAAATGAATATGTGATCTTTGCCTTCCATATTTCTGGCACAGAAATCACATGATGATTTTCATTTGTGACTGGTTCAACATTAGCTTTTAAGCATCTAGTGTAAAATATGTGATCTAAAGATTGGTTTGCCTGGCAGGTGTTTCAACTGTACATGTATACCAAAATATGCTTTACTTTGTAGCCTATGCTGTTTATAAAAAGAAACATTTATATCTTACAGATAATCTGAATTCAGTTTGTAATTAATATATTTACATTTAGTATTAATATAATTTTTTTCTGGAATTCTGTGGAATGCTAGGTCCCCTTTCATTAAGTGCAAAGCAGCACCGATTAAGCCAAATAGAACATTAATGGAGACCAAAATTTGATCAGGATCGCCAACACTCCAATTCTAGCACAAGATTCATGCCCGAGTATAACAACAGCTCTTGAAAACATATCTAAAGGGATTAACAACCAATAGAACAACTGCTGGTTCATACCTTATGGGGCTTCATATTTGACTGAATGTACTCAGTAGAATTTTAACCTTTAGCTGTGATAAACAGTAACAATGGACTGTAGCAGTAAACTAAAACACAAAATAGCCCTAAACAATACTTTCAGGCAGACTGTGGCAAACAAGAAAATAAAGCAGCAGCTAGAACACTTTGGCGTTTGGTGCGTAATGACAGACTGAAGCAGACCAGATATGATAAAAATAGCATTTGGAGAACTTCATTCTTCCAGAAACTTGTGCTACATAAGATCCCACAAATACACAACCGACCACTACCACATAATAACAAACAGGCTCAAAATTATTCCAAGTGCCTTAAGCAAATATGCTGGGAGTGCTGACTTGAAAATAACATAAAAATGCCCACATTTCTTCTTCAGGAAATCACAGCTGTGCCATCTTCCCATACAGGCAAAAGATGTTCATCATATCCCAACATTTCCCCATATGATATGCACAGCAGGGAATCCTTTCCTGAAAAAAAACTTCCTTCAATGTAAGTAAGGTAGCTGGGCCATACCTCTCAATTATCCCTGATTTGCACTCAGATTTTAGCTCCATCATTCTTAATCCCTCATAAATCCATTGCCTCTCAGCTCCATCATTCTTAATCCCTCCTATATCCATTGACTCTCAGCTCCATCATTCTTAATCCCTCCTAAATCCATTGACTCGCAGCTCCATCATTCTTAATCCCTCCTAAATCCAGTGACTCTCAGCTCCATCATTCTTAATCCCTTCAAAATCTAGTGACTCTCAACTCTAGCATTCTTAATCCCTCCTAAAGCCAGTGACTCTTAGCTCTGCATTCTTACCTGCTAAATCCAGTGACTCTTGGAGAAAAGTAGAAAGTAAAACAAAAACAAAAATCTAAAAAAACAGTAACCAAATTGTTGGGAGCAAAGAAAGCATCAGGCAACAACAGTATAATGAGAGTTTAAAAATACAAACACTAAGCGCTTTTGTCCCATACAAAATTTCCGTGCAACTTCATCAAAGTGTATCTCTTTCTTTGCTCCAAACAATTTGGTTACTCATGGAGAAAAGGTAATGCATTACATTTAATAAGTAATGTCAATAATTAGAGTTACAGACTGCTTTTACATCAGAAAATGCATAATAATGCACATCTCATTCTGACAATGTCTCAAGTTAATAGTACTAATACTTTAAAAGTGTTTTGAATATCCCTAATTGGTTCTGAATTTAGCCATGATTCTGTTTAGATTTGTCCCTGATTCATTGAAAGTTATGTGTTAGATTGAGTCAAATTTAAGGTTTAACTAAAAGATCATCTTTAAGTAACTCTTTTAATGTGTAACTGCTTCCATTATTGTCATTGTATACTTGTGTTGGAAGATTGTTTATGTTTCTCTACTTTACTAATGAAGTGTACTTTATAGGTTACTGTTAAACCCAATTGGTTTACCACTGTTGTTGCTTGTACCATTTGCCTTAAATTGTCCTTATTTTTGGTCTCTAGATGCTTAATATGCTTATAGATGCATAGCGTCTGCTAGTATTTTGCTTAGAATTATCCTTATCTAATCACTAGATGTTTGAACATACTGGTTAGATTCTGAGCTATTACAATTTTTTGCCCATAATTGTAAATGGTTTTAGTCACTAGAAGCTGAATCACTTCTGTATCATTAGCGACTGCTTTAAGGCATCCTTGCATTACATTTAGCCATCATATAGTTCATTAGAAACTAAATTCAAGGTTAGCCTCTTAGTGACCACCATTATTTAGGTCAGAAGTGTACATATTACGTTACTACAAGCTAAACTACTGTTGGTTTCTTAGCGACTACTGTACTTTACCTTATACTACCTTTTTGTATTATTTGAGTCATTAGAAACTATGTATACTGCTAGAGTCTTAGCAACTACCTTTATATAGCTCAGACGTGTACACACTTAGCCTCTAGAGGCTGTATTACTGCTGTAAACTCAGAGACTGCTTTAACTTATCCTTACACCACATTTTTCAAGTCCTGCTGACCACATTGTCTAGCGACTATAATAGCTGTCCTCAAAGGCAAAGTAGTGCTCTAATTTCAGCTAGCAAAACCGCACTTAAGCATTTAAACAGAATGTAAGGCTAGAGTCTTGGTGACTGTTAATTGTAGCATTATACAACCTAATTAAGCCTTTTACTACTCTTTTATGTTTAAAGAACATTTGTTATTAACCATTAGTAGCTGCATGTAACACCTGAATCTGCATATTTCCAATGTTCTTAGACACATGTAAGACTGTATTTTGTTTATCATTTAGGTGAAATGTGTCTGCTACTGCTCTTTGCCAAATGTTAAGACTATATTTGTTTAGCATTTAGTGAAGTGTGTCTGCTAATGATGTATTTTTTGGCTGACTTGGGGTATTGCTTTTACCTATAGAACTACCTAATTCACACTAGTGGTTACCCTCCATTTTTATTTTTTCTTCTATTTCTGTGCTGCTCTTGTCTCTCCCTCTTCATATACCTTTCTGTCCTTTCTCTTTACATCCTCTTTCCACAGTACATGCTCATACTACCTCTCATACTGTAAGCTCTCCTTTTTCCTGCCTATCCCCCTACCAACCCCCCTCTATTTCCCCTTAAT
>NC_056733.1:1641170121-1641200121 GCF_019279795.1 Protopterus annectens | reverse complement strand
TAAAATACTATAACCATCCACAGTATAAGTCGTGATAAAGGAACTAGTGTATTCATTAACTGCTCTCCTAGACATTCCACCCCCCCCCACACTATCTTCTTTTGTAAGCAAGGGAGCTAAGATTCCTCTCTCTCTTTTTTTCTTACTTCCCCCAAAACATCTTGCATTAATTCAAAGGGGTAACCATGGGTAAGAAACATTTTTACCAACTTGTGCCCTTTATTTTCAAATATCATGCTTTCAGACACCAATCTGGTAAGATGTACGAAGTCCCCCTTTACTATACCCCTTTCATGATGTTCTGGATGACTACTTAAAAAATGCAAGAAACTATTAGAGTATGTGGGTTTATGATAAATGTTGCTCACCGACCTCTTTCTATTTAAATCCCACTTAATTTCCACATCTAAATAATTGATGTTGTGCAAACCAACAGAATAACTACATTTTAAAAAGAGATGTGGAGTTATTTATAAAATCAATAAAGGAAACCATGTCATTCTGTGAGCCCTTCCACAAGATAAATATATCATCAAGGAACCTTACATATAATATCTAGGGTGGGGGGGGGGGTCAAATGCATGGAATACATAAAACCTTTCCCACTGCAACTCAACGTTTGCAAAAATGGGGCCGTAAGCTGCCCCCATCGCAACTCCCTTTTTCTGCAGAAAATGTTGTCCATCCAATCACAACCAAACAAGAAAGCTCTTCTCAGATACGAAGTGAAGAAAGAGCAAAAAAACAAAGCTTATTGGGCTTCTTGATCTTGAAGAACAAAAGAAAAGCTGTTTTCTTCTTTTAAACTGTAACAGATATCTGTAGCAACAATCAGCTACATTAACAGCTTTCTCCTGCCACAAAGAGAGCAACAACAGAGCTTCATTTTGACTGAATGAAAAGCTGTTTACTTCTTTCAGACTGTGGCAGACTACTTACTACAATGCAGCAAGCAGCTGCTACAGTTACAGAGGCTACTCTGTCAGACATGGACTGCTATCAGCCTGTTTTGATTATACTACACTAAACAGAGAGACAGAAATGCAACAAAACTTTTCTGAGTGCATCTGCATATTTTCCTTGGCAAGAAACAGAAGTGCTTTAAAAGCTCAGCCTGCCAATATGATGCAGATGCAGGCAAGGTCCTCAGTGCACTTTCTGTTTGCTTCTTTAGAGCCAGGCAATGTGCAGTAAAGAAAGATTGTTTAACTTACTTAAGCCTATGACACCTTTTTTGTATACTTTTGTATACTTCCAGTTCACATCTATATCACCTTATGGTGTCCAGAACTTTTTTTGACCTGGCTTTTTAACTAAGCAACTTATCAATGAATAATAACTAGTATTAGAAAGGGTAAGGACTTTTTAACAAAATGACACTAAGATTGTTATTCTAGGATTTCTTGCAGCAGATAAAGTAATCTTTGTTTGCCACTTATTATTCATACTTCATATTTATATTCACAGTTTTCATAACTGAGAGACCTACATTTTATTGAGATGTATGGTCTGAAATACCATCATGGGATGCAGGACAATTCACTGTCAATGCTAGTTTATATCATATTATATTGGAATTATTGCTAGTTTGTTTGTTAGTAATTATGAAAATAAGAAGCATTTCCATACATATATGTATATATATATATATATATATATATATATATATATATATATATATATATATATATATATATATATACACACACACACACACACACACACACACACACACACACACACACACAGACACACACATTTAATATTTCAAAAACTAATTGACTTACAAACTGTTGTGTGACATTAAATGAAACCGTAAATGTTCTTGAAGAAAACTGTCTTTGATATTTTTGCTGTACGTTTCACATCTTGAGAGATAGCAAGTATTATTTGCATTGGATATTATACAATTAAGCATATATTTTCATATTTCTGCAAATATTTAAATAAACATGCCCTTATAGAGGAATTTCTTGTTGTGTTGTGAAAGCTTATGTATGGTTAACAAAGACATGTAACAATATATGCCTAGGTTGTATAGTGTTCAAGATATAAACATTTGTGAAACTTTAGAAAAAATATAATTTGTGGTTACTTTGCATTATAACATATTACAGTATTTATGGAAAAGACTATGAATACACTTTTATCACTGTAAAGAATAATTCTTAGTGATAACATTGCTATTTGTAATTTTAATAGCTTTCATAATTCACAAAGTATTTACATTTTTTTATCTTATGCTTTTTAAGTTTATTTTTGAAAATGCCCTGGAATGCAGGCTATATGTTGAATGCTAGAGGTGTGATATTCCAGACCACATAGGTATTAATGAGTCAAAATATGTGGGGCATAAGCACCCTATGATTCTGTTGCTCTTGGCAGCGGTCATTTTAAAATGTAGCTTAGAAATTAATATCAGTATTAGACAACATCACTGTATAGTTAAAAGAAAAGTACATCTGACACTCATAATTGCAATTAGCTTCTCAATTTGCAACTACTATGTGTAACTACAATAATGCTGCTGATGGAGTCAGTTTGTATGTGAATTCTTTTCTGTTTGATTTGGATACTTATAATAGTCCATTTTTTGTTGTATTTATTTAGTTAGGTATTTTTGTAGTTATGAAAAGACTGCAATACTCCCAAGCCACCCAACAACAATTATCCTTTTACCATTTGCCATATACAACGTACATCTCAGGTACTATTTACTTGCAACCAGTGGAAATATGTGGTTTACCTGGAAGCCATTGATGATGTTTTTTTTTGGATCACTATTTATTGAAATTTAAATACAAAAAACAGTGATGCAAACAAACCTAAAAACAAAACAAAACAAAAAATACAATACAACATATTACAATGAAACTCACCACAACATTAAATTCTCACGCTTAAGTCACTCAACCATCAGAGGAGTGATCACCAGTAATTATGCCAAAATATGTTCTATACACAAATGTATTTGATTTGAATCATGTGAGAAAAACACTTGATTAACTTGTATTCTTATTCAGATATTCTTAAATTCATAAAGTTTATCTGGCTGTTTTGAGAGGCTACTATGAAAAATATAAATCTGTGCTTTCTTACAGGATAATTCTTTCATGAAGCTATTCTGAATATGTATCATGCTTTACCTTTTAAGTGGTTATAGTGGCAAATGTAACCACAATAGGAGCTCATCAATATCATAAAATTCACACATTGATATGGTTTAACTGCAGCACCTATCTAAGAATGTGACATAGTTCTTCTCTTGTGACAATATGAAGAAAGGTTATTATAATCTTTTCTTATGTATTGAGCTGTTACAATCATTGACTCTGTAAATATTGCAAACAATATGCAATAACTTCAAAAATTATATACTTTGTGCTTTGCACTTTATATGTTCTGAACAATATATCATATACTTGCTTTAAATGTACTGATTCAAAGTAATATTACTAAAATTAAATAAATAACTGCATGCATGCATATTTATGTATTTATATACATGCATATCATCAAACTAACATGCACACATGAATATTTATTGTTAATGCATTCTAATTCATGCAAATGGATTTAATATGTTTATTATACTGAATCAAACCTTATAACATAATTCAGTAGAGGTTTTGAATTTGTTACATTTCAGAGAGTATTTCAACTAAAAACACTTTCTCTTTAATACTTCTGTCCACAGTTTTATTATACTGTCTATGTAGCCCAAGCTTTCAAATTGTGAAGTTTCCCAGTCTCCCTTTATGAAAATCATGTTTTAAAACTTCTATACAAGGTCATCCTATGGATAGTATTTCAAAGCCTTTAGCACTTTTCTTCATAAGGTAAGAAAGGAATAGGATATCTAAAATGATGAATATTAGTGTCACTAGCCATATAGTACACTCAAGCAAAAGATAAACATAAAATATTTAATGCTATTTATCAGCAGATATAAACTGCAATACACCCTGGTCTGACTATCAAGATGTAATATTCTTGGAACAGCTGTTCAGCAACTAACCATCTAATATTTTATGAAACACAATGAAACACATACTCTCTGCCTTTGGGGGGGGGGGGGGGCAAAGAAATACATTTCTTACCAAGTGGACCCTTTCTTAAACAATATGCTCAAGAAAACAAGACAGACATTGCTCACCCTTCTCATGTGACATGATGATATACTGAGTATCCATTATAAATGGCTAGTCATCACTGCATGCTTGTGATCTTCACCGCAAATTTCAAAGTTATATTAATAGAAAAAATGCCCTTCCTCTGCAGAAGACCTAAGGTTTCTTATATCAGTAGATGCAGATTTATAACAGCAGGCTAAATTCTTCCACATTGAATCAAAGTACAGCATTACACATTCTTGTCTCATATATTGTATTTTATAGTTCATAATCTAATTATATTGCATTAAACTGTGCTAAGTTTCAAAGGTGCAACAAATATTTTGTTTGTAGTTTTTATACTAATGGAATGTATGTTATCTCTATGTCCAGATTGTACATATTTTTATATTAATTGTGTATGTCCTTATTGTTCAAATGGAGCTTTTCTACCTGGGCCTTTACTGAAAAATGGGTGTTATGCCCAGCTGGACTTCCCTGGCCAGCAACTACAACAAATAAACATATAAATAAACAAATAACAGTCTTAGTCCACTCTAGTTACTGCATTACTCAACCTCTCTCATACCACTCTATCATACAGTACCCCACCATGTGTACATATACATTGCAAAATAATCCTCATAATCCAAACCCATTCCTCACTCTTGACAATGCTAAGTTCATTGAAAAACTAATTTACTTTTCAGTTCAATTACATGGTGTTTCAGCCTTCTCCACTGCTGACTCAAGCCCCCACATAAGGAGTTAAGGGGCCATTTCTTTTACAAACACTGTCTACAAGATTTTTAATTAACTGATATAGAACTTTTTCATCTCCTGTACAACAATCCAATTCATATAAATAACTGACTATATCTTTAATAAATGCAGTGTGCCTCCACAAAAATGGGGACTGCTACAAATGTTGATTCTAGAACATAAACGAAATATGGTGATGTGATAAAATCTTCACTTAAAAATGATATTAATCCTTCTGATGATATCATATTTAATTATCAGCACTTCATGGGCCACTCTCCAGAGACTAGGATTGGTAGAGACATTCTGATGATAATCATCTTGTCCACAAGTCTATACCCATTACCTTAAAAAAACACTTCACTGAATGATCAGGACCCTAACTGGCTGTTAATTCAAGTATTGTATTGATGGTGAGTCATACAAATTATATATTTGGAGTGATTTGCATATTAACGATATCAGACATATTACCCTTGTTTGATGTATGATAAACTCATCAGCAAAACAATTAAATTCTATTAGGAGACTTAGGCTCCAATCAGATGACAATGATGTTGTATAGAGCTTTAGAATTACTAGACCAATCATTTCAGAAAGTACCATGCATACCTCTGTTAACAAGAAATTATTCTTCTAAATGCCATAAACACTAATAGATCTACTCATTTTGTCAACACACAAAACATCAGAATTTGTAAAGTAATTTCTCTCTAGTCTCATTTTATTCATCATTTTAAAGGTCCAAGATTATAGAAGGTCTAGTCACTGGATGACTTATCCAGCAGCTAAGACACTAGATATAAATGACTGTACAAGAATTTAAAAATACACAAAAGTTGCGTTGAAAGTGTGCTTGCTTAACTTACTAAAATACAGTCAGGTAAATAAAAGGAAACAAATACAGAAGAATCAATAGTAGCCATAGGGAGACAGACAAAGCTGAAAATAGAATTAATCCATAGATGTCTCTTTGCATGCAGAATATCAACAATTAAACAATAAATAAAATAAATGGCAGAATGGCTACCAAAGCTGCTAGTGATACTTAACCACAGGCAAAATCAGAAAATCTGTTCAGTAAACCATGTACCAGAAATTAATTAAAGACCTTTTGTAGAGGAATCAAAGGAAATTAAATAAACGCCATCCACCAATTTAGAAAAAAATCTTATCTGATTTGCCTCATCCTTGCTCAAATTCCATTTAAAAATAATAAATGCCAATATGGTAATAATAAATCTTAAGTGAAGTCCAGAAAAAAAGCCAAGCTTGTATAGAAGTTTGTCTATCCCTACTAAAAAAGGGCTACTCCATTTATAGCCAAGCCACTGGCAACCATTTTCTGGACATCATTAACCTGAGGCACTGCACCAAGAGCTCTCAATCATTCAGTGGTCATCCCATACAAAAGGTTAACAGCTGCAGACACCAAAAATATTTTTGGCATATTTGAAATGCTAATCCATTTGCCAAGTTTTTAGAAGGAATCATCTGCTATAAAATACTACAGTATGTTAACAGTTATGGACCCCCCCCCCTGCTCAAAAATATCTTCAAATTAAGATAGTGTATAGTAACCTTACATTCATATACAATGACAAAAGTGCCATATATAATAATATAAAAAGAGGCTACGATCAAGCAGTATATACTGATTTCAGATGAGTGTCTGAGGTAGTAGACCACACAATGTTCTTCATCACTTTCAAAAATAAATATATACATTACATGTATATATACTTTTTGAGAAGGAACCAGTCCTTACTAATAGGATGTTCTAAGTCATTCAAGGTAAAGTAGCCTCAGAGTTTGGCACATTACTTCAAGGATTACCACATGGTTCAGTACTGTGAACCATTCCTTTGTCTCTGTCTTTTTCACTGAATCACTAAGCAACCTGCCCAAGCTCCATGTAATACTATAAGTGGATGATCTCATCCTGCTTAAAGCTGCTAGAATACCAATTCTTCCCTAAAGGAAATCCAGTCAGGGTCTGATAATTTTTAACACTGATTTCCAAGTAATAAATTCACTATTAGCACAGTAAAAAACAGCTCCAGTATTATTAACACATGAAAAAGACTGGAGAAAATATTCTCTCTACAACTCTCTGACTCCTGGAAGAAACCATATAAATGCAGTAGAGTCCTGTTGCTCTATCCAACACTCTCTTTCAGATAGTCCACATTACATAAGGTGCATACTGTCCTTAATCAATTTCATGGGAGCTAAAAGTTTACCATCTATCGTACCTTTGTGTTCAGGAGTTAAATGTAAACTGGCACATTGATTCTTATATTTGAAGGAAATTAATGACTAGCTTCTTACATAATCATGGAAAGCATTATGTAATGTTGCAGCCAGGTTTCTTATTTATTTCTTTTACATTTGCTTACCGGGATAGTCTGACTGGACACATGTCCAGTTACAGCAGAGGCCCAGGGAGAAAAGCTCCACAGTAATTAACATAAGCAAAAAATATTTAAACCTTAAAAAGAATACAATCATATATACAACATTTTGAGACATACAGTAAAGCATCAATTTGGCAAAAGTATGCAGTTATATAATATTTGAAATATCTTATGAGAAAGACTCTTGAGACTGTAGCATATATACATTAAGTAAAATGGGAAAGGAAACAGTCTATGATGGTATCTACAGTGAAAGTTAAGTAATACATGGGCATAGCCAGATATTCATTAAGTGAGATTTGAGAGAGTTTTTGAACAGCGCAGTAGTAGAGGCAGAGGTCAAAGCAGGAGGGAGGTTATTCCAGGATCTAGCTATGTTATAAGAGAATAGCATTGTGCCAGCAGTGTTGTAAGCTGTGGCTATACACAGGAGCGATTTGTTGGTAAAGCAAAGGGGACGATTTGATCTGTATAGAATGAGTAGACAACTTAGTGCTGGTGTTCTATCTGGATATCACACAATATTGTGGGCAATGACTAGTGGATGGTAACTGAGTAGCTGGGGAAGTTCTAGCCATTGTAGCCCCCTTAGAGCTTGACAGTGATGGGTTCTGAAGGTGGAGTTGTTCGCAAACTTGGCAATTGTATTATAACATGTCTCCAGTCTAGTGAGATCATGTTTTCTAATGTGGGTAAGAATTGGTGCTGCATGCATTAGAGTGGACAATAGGTGAGTTTGGGCTAGGGTGATCCAGGCCTGACTTGAGAGAAAGTTTTTGTGTCTATATAGTGTGCCCATTTTTAATGGACCTTTTTGATGGCTTGTGAAATATGGATATCAAAGTGTAGGTTTTTGTCAATTTCTACACCCAGGAGTTTGGTGTGGTCAGAGGGAGTGATAGTAGTACCATTTTTGGAAGTGATAGTAAAGGCTGGAGGGATAGGTATGGATTTGATGGGGGTGAAAAGAAGAAATTTAGTCTTGTTGGGGTTTAGGATAACTTGGATCTGAGTAATCCAGTTTTCCACAGAACTAAAGGATTCTTGAGTGATTTGTTGTAGGGTAGTGAGAGATGGTGCAGAGCAGATAAGAGTTGAATTATCTGCATACTGTATAAGGGTAGCATGCTGGGTGGAGGTATGGAGATTGTTAGTGAATATGGAGAAAAAAATGGGCCTAATATTGAGCCATGAGGTACACCTATGGTAGTTGGAAGTAAATTAGAAAGTACATCTTGCCATTGGACAGATTGCTGCCTATTAGACATGTCACTTCTAAACCAAGCAATAGTAAGAGGAGCAAAGTATAGGGTGGCTAGGGAATCTAATAGTAGGAAATGTGAGACCATGTCAAATGCTTTTGAAAGGTCTAAGAATATAGCAGATACAAAGTTGTTGTTGTTTTTGTGTTGGTTAACCAGGTTGGTAAAAGAGAGGAGAGCGGTTGCTGTGCTATGGTGTTGCCGGAAACCATGTTGAGTGGAGGAGATGAGATTGTGTGAGTTCAGGAATTGCATGACTTGAGTGTGAATGCATTTCTCAAGTAGTTTAGATTAGGGAGATAGAATGGCTATGGAGCGATAATTAGAGAAATCATAGCAATTGCCACATTTGTGAAGAGGAATAATGTATGATACTTTCCATAACGGTGGGATATAGGCTTTCTCTATAGAGCGATGATATGGATGGAGACTGGGTAAGCTGCGGATTCAGCAGCTGTTTTTAGGAAGTTGGCTGGTAGATTATCAGTGGCAATGGTGGCAGGTTTCAGTTTTAGGAGGAGTTTTTTAATAGTAGATGTAGGAAGGGTTCCTATTAGAAGACCGAAGATGCATTCTTTCGAATGCGTCTTGGTCAAACTTAAAAGAATGAAACAGCAAAATATCGAAGTGGCTTTTAAGTGAATTCTTTCCCTGGGAAAGAATTCATTTGGTTGCTTTGTTACTTTGCCATTTTCGGCACTGTAGTGCGGTCACGGAGTTGGTATATTTAAGTAGGGGGGTGTGGGGGGTGAAGCTCCCCACTTAATGTAATGTTTAAAGTGTTTTGTTTTTTATTTTTTTTTTTTTTGTTGGAACAGCGATTTTATCCCAAGGGAAAAAAATCGCTGTTCTGACAGTTCAAGATTGTAAGCTTTTGCTCACATAGGGTTGATTAATCACCGTTCACTTTTTTAAGCATTCGGTGATCTAATATAGATCCTGTAGGAACAGGTGAGAGAGTAAAGGAGGGAATGTTATGAGGACATTTGGTTGGGATATTTAAATGGATGTTTTTGGATAGTTGGGAGGATAGAGTTAGGTTAGATTCTGTAAAGTGGTTATTGAATTGTGAGGCTATGTTATTAGTGTTGTTGGTGGAGCTGGGAGTGAGGGTGGTTGTTTTTCCAGGTTTTAACAGAGAATTGATGGTATGCCAAAACTTTTGGGGATCATTAGAATGTTTATTTTCGGCACTAAGGAAAACATTCTGTTTATCAAGTTTGGTTAGTTTCTTGGCCTGATTTCTAAGCTGTTGGTATTTGTTCTCAGATATGCTAGTGTTTTCCCTCTTCCAGCTTTTCCAAGCCTTATCTCTAGACTTCAGTAGGGCCCTTGTGTGCCTACTGAGCCATGAGGCATAGTTTGTCTTGACTCTAATTTTTCTAATGGGTGCAACTGTATTTAGGACATTAATGAGAGTACTGTTGATATTTATTTATTTTTAATATTATAATCCTTGATCTGTTGTAAGCTCTCTCAGCAGTGCTTTACAAACCTTCAAACAAAACATGGGCAAACAGCCTTGTCGACCATGCAGTGGTTACACGTAAACAACCTGTAAGCAACATAATTTAATGTCACTTCCTATGAAACTATGAAACTTCCTGAAACCATTCTGAATAGGTCAAGTTTTCTAACCATATGATTTTTCTAATAAGGAATCAGTGTACTTTTTGAAGTATTTTAGGTTATTTGTTCAAAGGCTAATAAAAGCACTATGTGCATTAAATAATGTATCATATCAGTGAGGTGCAAAGTGGTACAATAATCAGCCTGGAGTTACTAAACACTACTTTCAAAGTAAGACAGGAAAATAGGGTCATTTCCCATATTGGGGGTCAAAAGATCAGGAGTCATAACTGATAGGCCATATAGGAAACAATTTTAATTCATGTTGATTTCTACCTATTAGTACTATTTTTTTTGGAGTGTCTCAAGTGTGAACACTGCTGAGTACAAAATGCACTTCAATTGAAATTAACTTAATGTTAGGAATCCTTTCTTTCCTTTTCTGCACTCTTGTGTTAGAATTTATATAAATAAGTAGCTGCAGAGGGTGAAACCACCTGCAAGGGGTGTAGGGGGCTTTGCATTTTTAGTGTAAAACAATATCGTACTGAATTTAATGAGAGCAGTGGACGGGGAACAGGTCATGTAGAGAAAGAAAAAGAAAATGTTTGCAATGGAATGATAGTGCCCTAGAAATCTGCCAAGTTTGTGTATCACTACACTGAATGGCCAACTGTGAACCTCTCGTTATCTTTATATGCAAAGTGATTGCATAGTTAAGAGAGCAAATTCACATCAGCATGAGGCACTGTGTTTAAGAAAGTAGACTGGACAGATGGGAAAGTCAAGTCTAATCTTTTTCCAAAGTGCTGCACTTCACTGAGCAACATAAAGAAAACAATAAGACAGAGAATGGTAAAGGTAAGAAACATGGAATGAGTGAGGGAAAATTAGCCACAGACAGGCAGTGGCTCAAGAAAGAGAATATGGATTCCATTATTGGATTTAGACAGAAAGGCATTGAAAAGCGTACTTTGTCAAAGCAAAATATTCACTGACAGAAAAGAATTTCATTTTCACATGTCAGACTTACAATAATTAACAATAAATTCATCCATCAGAAGAAACAAAGTAAAATCAAGCTGCCATGGTGGACTTCCAGCATCAACAAACTCTGCAATAAATGCAAAAATTTACTGTCCAAGAAAACAAAGACAAAGACCCAGCAATGGAAAAGCACCCACCTCAGACTTAACAGGCAAATAAGACAACTTTACAAAGCCTCCAAGAGCTCCTTTGAGAGAAACCTAGCAGGTACTGCCAAGGATAAACATAAGGTCTTTTAAAGCTATGTACGTAACCTAAAAGGTAGGACCCACATATGTGCAGAACTGGTGGCCAATGGCATCACACAAACTGCCCCCACAGAGATAGTGAACCTGCTAGCGGATAGGTTTGGTGAAAATTTCACTCCATTATCCCCTCCTAACTTACAACAAACCCTCTCCAAATTTTCCCCACCTTACATATCTAAAGACCAGGACCTCAAAGATCTGTCCAAGGCAAAGGACATGGTCTCTATTGGGCCAGATGACATTCCAGGCTGTCTTCAAAACAGGCTAAAACATAAACTAGCATCACCACTAAGTACCCTTTTCAATCATTGCCCAACCACAGGCTTTGTTCCTGTGGAATGGAGAACAGCTACAATTATTTCCCTCCACAAAGGTGGCCTAGCAACAGACCTAGGGAATTACAGACTCATAAGCCTGACCAGCCTCATCTGTAAGGCCATAGAATGTATCATTATGGACCTCATAAATACATAGGTGACCTCCAAACCCTGCATCCTACCCATTTTGGCTTCGTGAGGGGCAGATCCTGCCTGTTAAATCTGGTGGTTTTCTTTTCAAGTGTGATCAAGGCTATTGATGAGGGAAAATCTGTGCACACAGCATACCTTGACTTGGCCAAGGCTTTCAACACAATCCCGCATTCAGGCATTGCAGATAAACTTAGCAAACTGAATGTAAATCCCTTCATTGTAAGATAGACTGCCAACTGGCTCACAAACAGCACACATTATCTAAGTGGGTGACTCCACATCAACCAGCAGACCTGTTACCAGCAGGTTGCCACAGGTGTCAGTGCTGGGCCACCTACTGCTTGGTATATACCTCTCAAAAGTTCAGGTCAAAACTAAAGGGTTACAGCTGACAAAGTTTGCAGATGATTGCAAACTAGGTGCAATCACTGAATCTCCAGGATGATCTCACACAGACCAACAACTGGTGTATTAGTCATTGTCTCAAACTGAATGCAAAGAAATACATCATCATTCCCTTCAGCACAAACAATGTTTTATTTATTATTTATTTATTTACATTTGGTAACTGAGTAATGTCCGAATGGGCTAAAAACCAAGCCCGTTTTCAGTGGAGACCCGGGGAGAAAAGCTCCCAGATACATTTACAATGTTTATACTCAGATATTGTTAGATACAGTATTACAAAAAAATTGTATGAAAGTATACATAAAAAATATAGTAAAGTGTAAAAATCAAGTAAATACAAATTAAAAAAAATCACACTTCAAGCCACAAAAAAAAAAAAAAAAAAAAACAGTCAAATATAGTACCAATAAAACAAAAGTAGAATCAAACAATATTGAATTACCTAAGTAAAGAACGGGTCTATATTACCAAAGCGAAAAACCCTATTCCCGAATACCTAAATGTCGACACCTAAACCGCAAACTGTGAAAATCCCGAATGCACTAAACCACGAAAAAAAATATCGAGCTGTCATAGTCGGCCAACCCCACCACCCGCTGCATACTAACTACCCAAAGAAAATAAATTTACCACACACAAACACTAACCAAACCCTACTTCTAACCTAAGGTAAAGCACCAAAACCCTACCTCTAACCCTACACTAAACCCCACATACACAACTAACTATGCACTATCCTTAACCCCTCCCTAAACCTAAGACCGTAACTACCGCACATGTCCCTTACACACATACACCCAAACAAAATAAATAATCCACATACATACATTTAACAAAACCCTACTTCTAACACTACACTAAACCTTACATGCATTACCTATCTATACACTTACCTTAACCCAAATCCTAACACTAAAGTCCTATCTATGGCACACTTACCTTACGGAGCTATACTGCAGACGGGCCAACCAAAAGAAATGGACATTTTGGAATTCATGGTTTTGTACATTCGGGATTTCCACACTTCGCGCAATACGGGTCAACATCTTCGTATTCGCTCATGCATTTTTTCACGTTCGTAATATAGACACATAGAGAACACAGTAGACGGGAAGCTTGTTTGCTTAGCCAGGGGTAGTACAGGAGCATAGCCAGTGATAAGAGAAATAATTTGTAAGGAGCTGTTTGAAACTATGGGTATTAGTTATAGCTAGAAATTGCTGGGGAAGGGAATTCAGGTTTTGGCTATGGAGTAGCTGTATAAAGAATCACCATAAGCATTGTGGGTTTTGACAACTTTGAGCAAGTTTTTTTTCAGCAGACCTGAGAGAGGTAAGGTTGGAGTAGGGTTGTACGAGGTTAGATGGGACTGGGCAATAGTTGGGGTTATGACTAATGGAGTGAGCTACTAATAGTTGGTTTAGGGCTAATACGTTTGGGAATTCAATCCAGTTTATTTTTTGAGGGGCTGCACAATGGTAAGCTGTGTGGGGAAGGTTAGTGGCAAAACTGGCAATTTTATTATATCAAGCTTTGTGGCTATTCAGATCAGATTTACAAAGGTTTGTGAAGAATTGTGAACACTAGAGAAGGGTGGAAAGTAGGTGAGTTCTGGCTGTAGCTGTTCTAGCATGGTTAGTAAGATATGGTTTAGCCTGCACAAGAGATCTTCAACCAATAAATCTAAACACAGCAAGCAGTTCAGATGCAAAATAACACGCTGGACTTGTAGAAATGCTATTTTAATAAAACAAAGCTTTCTGGAACACAAATCCCTTCAGGGTATACACTGATGAATGGATTTGTGTTCCGAAAGCTTAGTTTTATTAAAATAACATTTCTACAAGTCCAGCATGTTATTTTGTATAGGATATGGTTTAGCCCTGTAGAGAGCACCTAATTTTGTGTGGACATTTTTGATTGTTTGAGCAATGTGTCTGTCAAATTTTAGGTTACAGTCTAGGGTAACACCAAGGAGTTTAGTATATTCAGCAGGTTCGATTTTTATACTATTAGATGCAATGATAGAGAGATGCCTTTGTTGCTTTTTATTGGAGGAATTTGAAAATATCATAAGTTTTGTCTTGCTTGGGTTTAGAATTAGTTGGTGGTCTGAGAGGTATTTCTCAATGTTATTAAGGGCAGTCTGAGACTTTGCTTGGTGTTCATTTATTGAGGGCCAGAGTAAATAAGAGAAGCATCATCTGCATATTGAATGATAGAGGTAGGTGATGCTACAGTATAGAGATCATTGGTAAAGATAGTAAAGAGGAGTGGGCCTAAGATGGAGCCTTGAGGAACACCAATAGAGATGGGCAAAAGAGGAGATAGTTTATGTTCCCATAAGCTGGCCTGTTTACAGTTGGAGAGGTAGCTATGGAACCATTGAAGTGTATTTGAGCTGAAATTGAGAGAGCCAAGTTTGTTTAGGAGTATTTGGTGGGATACAGTGTCAAAGGCTTTTGACATATCAAGGAAGGTGGCAGAGACAATGTGATTATTGTTTTTAAGGTGGTTTACAGTATTGGTGAAACTTAATAGTTTGGTGTTAGTGCTGTGTTTGGATCAGAAGTCATGCTGAGTAGAAGATAGAAGGTCATGTGCTAAAAGGTGGTCTAGAGTCTGTTTGTCTAGGCATTTTTTCTAAGATTTTGGCAAGTGGAGAAAGTATAGCTATAGGCCTATAGTTAGAAAGGTCGGTAGAGGGGGGCCTCCTTTGTGAAGGGGTATGACATGAGATATTTTCCAAAGAAGGGGGATATACTGTTCAGAGATGGAGTGGTTTACAAGAATAGATACAGAATAGGTGATAGATATAGCAACAAGTTTAAGAAATTCATCAGGTAATTGAGCTGCAGCAGGAATACTTGGTTTTATTTTGGTTAGGGGGGGTTGAATGTAATTAGTTGGGATTGCGGTTTTTCCCTTTACTCGTTCCTTCCTTGTTAATGTTCCTTCACACTATCAAATCAATAACAATACCCTAAGTACCCATAAAGTGGTAAGGGACCTGGGATCACAGGTTGACCACAACCTTAACTTTGACCTCAAAATGCACTCTCTCGAGGCACTCCTAAAATGGAGAACATCGATATCTGTGCAGTAACTGAGACCTGGTTCAAGGCTCCAGAGAGCACCCGTGCAATACCAGGCTACAACTCTTATCACACTTTTCGGCCACCAAACCAAGACCAAAACACTAAAGATGGAGGAGTGTCCATATTCATCAAGGATATTTACACCTCGAGGCTAGTTGCCCAACACAATGCATCTGAAATTCCCCAGGTGCAACTAACACTAGGTAAGACTGCAATCCAAATTGTAGTTTGCTACAGATTCCCCACCATGGCCCAAGATTCTCACTATACCTTTCTAAACATACTGGACATATTAAGATACAACCCAGCACCCTAATACTGGGTGATTTCAACTACCTTGCCATTAACTGGGAAAACTACTTGGGTACCAACACCTTTTCCCAATGGTTCTTGGAATTCATAAATTCTAATGCCCTGGATCAACTAATCCATTGTCCCACCAGGGGCTCCAATATCCTAGACCTGGTCATTACTAATATGGGAGATAGATGCTCCACACCAGTGGTCACTCCCTCATTGGTCAGGTCTGACCATAAGCAAATCACCCTTGACATCTACATCCCACCCCCACCCCCCAGTAAGGAAACCTCCGTAAAAAACTTCTCCAAGGCCAACTTCATGCTACTCAAGTCAGAAGTGACAAACTTCATGACACCCATGCAGACAGGATCTGAAAGTTCGACTGCTGAATCCTAAGGCACTGTATGAGCATATCCACTCATGCATGAATCGTGCCATCCCAAATAGAACCAAGATGCTCTCCTCCAAAAAAAGAAGCCAATCTGGTGGTCCCCTGCCATAAACAAACTATACAACAGAAGGAAGAAACTGTTGCAGAAAAGAGGAAAATCCCAGGATGCAAAAAACTCCCTTACCAGCCTAAGTAAGAAGCTGAGATCCTTCATAAAATCCTCCAAAGCTAGTTACAAAAATAAAATTGCCAAAGATTCCAAAGACAACTACAAGGCATTCTATAGTTATACCAGCAGAAACAGGATGATGAACCAACTACGAAATACGAAAACAAAACAAACCAGGAGCCACCAGCTGAAAAAACTAATCCTTCAGTTTTGTACCATACCACACACTTTATTACATCAAATGAAAAATAAAAAATACACCACAGTAATCCGTAAACGTTTTCTATAGTTATATCAATAATCTAAATGGCAATGCTCAGATCTGCTCCGAGCTACAACAGAATGGCATTAAATATACTGATCCCAAGGATATTGCCAATATCCTGGCAGATCAATTTAGTGCCAACTTCACCCCCTCACACCCCCTAAAGGGCCCATCTCAATACCAAAAGATTGCCAAATTCTGGTAATCATGGCCACATAGGTAGAAACCGCACTCTCCAAGTTAAGAATACAGCATCCATGGGACCAGATGACATCCTGGGCTGTGTACTACATGAACTACAAAATGAACTGGCACCTCACCTAAGTGTCATGTTTAATCATAGTCTCACCTCAGGCTTTGTGCCCACTGTGTGGTGCACAGCTACAATTATCCTACTCCACAAGGGGGGATTCACCTTGGATCCCGGGAACTACTGTCCCATCAGTCTGAAAAGCCTGATCTGCAAGAGCATCAAACGCATTATCATGGAAATTATAAGCAAAGACATTGGCAAACTTCAAACACTGGACCCCATGCAATTTGGGTTCGTGAAGGGCCAATCTTGTCTCCTGAAACTAATTGACTTCTTTGAATTAGTCTCCAGAGCTGTGGACTAGTGTAAGGCAGTCCACACAGCCTATCTGGACCTCACCAAGGCCTTCGATATTATCCTCCACTCTGGAATCATAGATAAACTTACTAAGCTGAGCATAAATCCCTACGTCACTCGATGGGTTGCTAACTGGCTTACTGACAGAGCCCAGACTGTAAAAGTAGCCGACTCCAAATCCAGCTCCAGACAAGTGACAAGTGGAGTACCTCAGGGTTCAGTCCTGGGACCGCTCTTGTTTGGCATCTACTTCTCTGAAGTACAGGCCAACACTAAGGTACTCTGGCTGACAAAGTTCACAGATACTGCAAACTGGGAGCCATTATTGAATCTCCAAATGATGTGGATATTCTACAAAAGGGCCTTACAGAAACAGATGTTTGGTGCCAGAGCCATGGGCTCAAGCTTAATGCCAAGAAATGTATAGTTAGCCCCTTTGGAAAAAAACATGTACCCGTGAATTACCACATAGGTGGCAGTACACTAAACACTGAAAGTGTGATGAGAGACTTAGGGGCACAGATAGACAGTGGTCTCACCTCGATAACCACATCGCCACAACAGTCAGGAAATCTTTCTATGTGGCACACCTCATCACTAAGGGCTTTTCATCCGGAAAAAAGGAGGTCATTATCCCACTATAACTCATCCCTCATTAGACCCATTATAGAGTACACTGCCCCATTTGGTATGTACCTCACAAAACATCTGCAACAGCTGGAAACACCGCAGAAATACCTCAATAAAAGAGTCACTGGCCTAAAGCAGATGCCCTATGCTGACCATCTAAAAAAACTCCAGCTATACTCTGTGGCATATCGTCTACTCAGGGGTGATCTCTGCTTAACATACAAGGCCATGTCAAACTCTGAGCTGTTGGACATGCTCCACTTAAAGAAATCCCAATCCCTCAGAGCCACATACTCCAGAGATCTAAACCTTGTCATCACAATGAACAAAACATGCTGGAGGGATAGGTTCCTGACCCAGAGACTCCACATACTCTGGAATAGACTGCCCATACATGTAAAGCAGAGAGCCTCCTTGGCCCTCTTCAAAAAGAACCTTGACAATTGGATGGGAGATAGGAAATTCACCCCAGGGATCATGACAGTCGCCCTGCTAGACAGGGGTCCAGGGAAGTAAATATTGTGGGAAGAAATATCCAGGGAATTGTTATGGCTAGACTTGTATAGGCCCTAGGGCTGATAGCCTAGTACCAACCTATGAACCTATGAACCATCACGTGTCTACCACTGCAAAGGAAGCTTTCCACGTAGCTCACTTGATTAGTAAATGCATTGCCTCGAGAGCAAAAGAAGTTATAACCACCTTATACTCGTCACTTATTCTGCCCATAATTGTGTATAATACCTGTAGTTCAATATTTGTGTATATACCTTTAAGAAGCTATCAAAGAGCTTGCACAAGTGTATAAATATTGAACATGTGCACGTCTGACTGCCATTTTGTAGTTAGCTGTTGAGATGTAAGCATGTATGTACGTAAGGTCTGTCTGTTAACTAGTTTGTTCGTATTTAAAGATGCTGCGACCCATCCTGATGTGTTTCTATGTATTAAAGCATCTAAACGAAACCCACAGGCTTCTTGTCATATGTGTTAGAGATGAACGAGCCACATGGTGTCAGAATGGGATCAAGAAGCAAGATCGAGAGACACACAGCTAATATACAAGAGTGAATCATCCCTTAAATGTGTATACTTCACAAAACAGGTCAGAAACTAATTTTAGATGTTAAAACTTGCTCAGCGCTGTTTCATTTTTGCTAAATATGAAACGAGGCATATAGAATGTTCTAAATCGATATTAACATAAACTGATATCTACAATATTGATAAAAATATTCAAATTACTATGAAAAATGTTTGAAATAAAGTCCGGATTGCATAAAACGAATAAAGTAAAAGGAAACAACCACATTTTCGCAAAGCATGTATTTTCGTATTAAGCAAAGACATCTGAGTTATCAGAAGTGTATAAAGTGTTTACATGTTTGTGCAACATTACCATAAAGCTATTTTACAAAGTACAGCCATTACAGGGCATATTTCACAGAGTACAGCTATTTCAGAGCATATTTAGCAATGTAAATTATTTTGAAGCGTTTATTGTGCATTTGAATGTTGTTACAAGCTCACAAAACTGTTAGTTCGTACAGAATTACAAGGGCCATATTTTCAGTGTGTTTGTGTATACTTCGTGGGCATGGCAGACAGATTTTGAAAACCCAGTTCACTTGTGTTTGACAGTAATATTGCAGAGAACTGGAGAGTGTTTGAGCAAGAGTACGACATTTTCATACAGGCTGCATTTTCTGATAAAGATGACTGTACAAAGGCTTAATTTAGCTGGGTCAGAAGCCATAGAAAGGGACAGTTCATTTGTGTGTGCACCTGCTATCTATACAACAGAGGGAGAAAACTGTCATATTGTTGTACCGGCTGAGTCAAGGGAGGTCCCAGAGTGCTTAAAATGTAAATTTAGAGAAATGTGTAAGCCCCTGACATATTTTACAATGGAAAGGCACTTATTTAACACAAGGGATCAAAAGCCTGGTGAAACTTTTGCAGCATATATAACTGACTTGAGAAATAAGGCTAACAGTGCAGATTTGGTGATTTAAGGGATCAGTTGATAAAAGACAGACTTGTGTGTGTCATAAAAGCTGATGCTGTGAGAAAGATTTTGCTTCATGACAGTGATTTAACTTTGAATAAGGCCATTGAGATTTGTCAGATATGCGAGCTCATGGAAAAACACACAAATATGCTTACAAATGAGAATAGCTCTAGAAGGTACAGTGACAGAGCTCATGTTGATAGTATGCAGCATGTGATTAATGGCAACAGGCCCAAGCACATGGCAGGAAATGTAGCCCCTGCAGCACTCACTAGTAAACCCTAGAACGTTCTAAAAAATTTCAGAGTTTGTACAGTCTCAGTGAAGCATAAGAGTGAGTCAGCCAACTCAAAGCATGGCCCCTAACCTAATTTCATTGCGAAATGTCATAATCGTGGTGGAAGCCATGAATCTAGAAGGGAAAAATGCTGAGCTTTTTTTAACAATGCCACAAATGCAATAAATGGAATCATTTCCAAAGATGTTGTAAATCAAAAGGCCTACATTCTTTTATTAAAAGGGAACATTTTAAGAAATGAGTCGATCAATTATAAAGCTGTGACATAGGGTCTCAGGCTACTCTTTATGTTGATGGGTGTGTCAGTGCTTCACGAAACAGTCACTGCAGTAGATTTAATGGCAAAGAATGAAGTATTTTGTACTGTTTGGATAAATGGCAAATCCATAGAGCTTAAAGTTGATACAGGTTCCAAGTGCAATGTCATGTCAACAGAAACATTTGCTAGAGTGTGTAAAGGTGAAAGGCTTGATTTGGCAAGGTGTGTGAAGTTTGTTGCTTATGAAGGTGAAGAAATTAAAACTGAAGGCTCAGTAGTGCTTTCACATTACTCTGCTGGAAGAAGTTATGACTTATTTTTTTTATGTGGTCAAGAGGCATGTCCAGTCATTACTAGGGCTCAGAGACAGGTTGAAAATGGGACTGCTTTCATTTAATAAGGAAGTCCATCATGTTAGCTTAAAAGACCACTACTCTAATTTCGCCCAGTACATTTTTTCTACCTATGCTGATCTTTTCGAAGACAAACTAGGGAAACTTCTAGTTGTGTACTCCACGAAGTTAGACCCAGAGGTCAGTCCAGTTATCAGGTCAGTTCATAAATTTCCAATAGCCATGCAGGACAGAGTCAAAGCTGAACTAGATAAAATGGTGCGACAAGCTGTGATTTGTCCAGTTGAAACTCCAACTGAATGTGTATCTTCCATGGTGGTAGCTCATATGAAAAGCTTAGATGACATCAGAATATGTATTGATCCACAAGATTTGAATAAAGCACTAAAAAGACCTCATCATCCAATGTGCACAGTCGAAGAATTTGCAGCCTTGATGCCAGATGCCACTATTTTTTCCATCTTAGATGCAAAGAGTTCATTTTGACAAATTCAGCTTGATAAAAAATCATTATTGCTCACTACGTTCAGTACTCCATTTGGCAGGTACAGATTTTTGAGAATGCCATTTGGGATATATTCAAGTCTTTCAACAAGCAATGGAGCAAATTTTTTGTGGGTATCCTTGTGCTATTGTAGTAGACGACATACTAGTAGGAGGCCGCGATGAAGCCAAACATAACAGAATCCTCAGAAAAGTTCTAGAAAGGGAATGTTAAATGAATCTTAAGCTCAATCCACTCAAATGCAAGTTCAGGCTACAAGAAATTACTTATGTTGGTCATTTATTTACTAATACAGGCCTATAACTGGACCTTTCAAAACAAGCAGCCATTCTTGAGATGCCAGCTCCAGACAATGTTCAAGCCCTGCAACGTTTTCTTGGCATGGTCAACTACCTAGGTAAGTTCATTCCAGACTTGAGCCAACATTTAGCATCACTCAGAGAGCTGACACATAAAGCTGTATTGTGATATGGGTTAGAGCAACACGAAAGAACATTTGATGTCCTGAAACAGAGAATTACTAGTCCACTAATGTTCAGATACTGTGGTGTTCACAATCCAGTTACACTTTCGTGTGATGCTTCGAACTTTGGTCTTGGTGCAGTCATGCTACAAAAGGATCAACCTGTTGCCTATGCATCAAGAACTCTTACCCAACCTGAAATGCAGTATGCCCAGATTGAGAAAGAGCTTTTGGCAATCGTGTTTGCATGTTTGAAGTTCCATGTTTATGTTTATAGCAGACCTATCTAGATCAAAACAGACCACCAACCTCTAGTTACTATCTTGAGAAAGCCAATGCATTCAGCCCCAGCCAGACTGCAATGTATGATGCTGAGATTGCAAAAGTATAATTTCAATCTTGTCTACAAGAAAGGCAAACTTCTTATTTGCTGATCCATTGTCCAGATCACCCAGAAATACCACGGAACAGCACGAGAAGAAAAACCTTGATTTTGAAGTCATGGAAGTGAGAAAGTTTTCTTCCACCCATCTTGATGAACTAAGAGATCACACAGCTATGGATCCAGTTTTACAGAGGCTCAACCACTTTATCAAACAAGGATGGCAGTCAAAGCAATCACGTTTTCCTCAAGAAGTGCAAACTTATTTTCCGTACAGAGATGAAATTTTGTCTCACAAAGGTATCATTATGAAAGGTCCAAAAGTAATTGTTCCAAAGTCCTTGCAACAAGAGTACATCACTATCTTGCATCATGGTCACCCAGGAACCAAATCTACAAAAAGAAGGGCAAGAGGACTAGTATTTTGGTCTTCTGTGTAACAAGACATTGAGGGAGCACTTTATTCTTGGTCAGTGTGTAATAATACAAAGCCACATCAAGAGAAAGAACCACTTCAGCTAAACCAGATTCCAGAACTACCTTGGTTGACAGTAGCCACCACCATCTTCAAGTGGAATGATCAACATTATTTGGTGTTAGTAGTCTCTTACTCCAATTAGTTCAAGATTGACTTACTTCCTAACCTAGTATTCAGTAGTGTCATTAATAAGATGAAGTGTAATTTGCTGTTCATGGTAGTCCACACAAAGTTATTTCTGATAATGCAGTTCAAAAGATTTGCTGAAGAATGGGACTTTACTCATGCCATGAGTAGTCCAGAGTACCCACAGTCAAATAGTTTGGCAGAAAGTGCAGATCAAAGTGCAAAACAGTTACTACAGAAGTCAAAATGAGATAATAGTGGTGTTTTCTTGAATCTCTTGAATCTCAGAAATGTTCCTCATGGTAATCATCTTAGTTCACCTGTTCAGAGACCTCTGTAGAGACAAACCAGAACCACATTACGAATCAGTAGTCAATTGTTGGTTCCCTGTGTCAAGAACAACAGATCAGTGAAATCCAATCTGTTGAAGAAGCACCTAAGCCAGAAGTCCTACTATGATAAGACCAGCAAACCGTTCAATCCATTACGAGAAGGAGAAGTGGTAAGGATGCAGATGTCCAAAGGTTATGATCAGATTTGTGTTGTGAAGAATATTGGTCCAGAGCTGAGACTGTACATTGTGGAATTAGAAAGAGCAATTTTTAGGTGGAATCGGAAACATTTGAGACCGGTGTCTGAGCCTATACCACAGCACATAGCCTGTGAGAAAGACTCTTTATCTAAAAGTGAGTTGTCAGGTGCTCCAGTTCCTGAGGAAGTTCTAGAGGACATTTCCATTTCTATGATGATTCCAGAAGTTCCTAATATGAGTTTTGCACTGCAGACTACCTCTGTTGCTAAATTTGGTGCACACTGTTATGTTGTGAGATATGGTCACATCTCTAAACCCTGTGACAGATACGAAGCAATTTGGACATGAACATTGTGTTTTGTTTCTAATGTAAAAAAACAGAAAAAAGAAGGAATGGAGCCGAGGACCACTCAGTAAAATGTATTAAGTGCTTTTTTCTCGAATGAAGAGACTTCTTCAGAATATCACCCCATACATTGTAAATGTCTCTATTAGATGACAGTTTTGAGTGACATTTATGGATGGTTTTATTTTTTCAGCAACTTTGTGGTGCATTTCCTGATGAATTAAAGAAGTCAGTGTAAAAGAAGATATTGTGAGTGAGTATAGGATCTGTAATAAGGATGCTAAACAAGTTCAAAAGATGTAGGTAATATAAACTTTTCATTTCATAAAAATATGACATGCTAGTTCAACCTTTGATGAAAATGAGCTCAGAATGATGCATTCAGTAAAAATATGAGACCATGTGCTGTGCCTAATTCATCTTCTGGGCATCTCCAAGAATTCCTAGGAGTGCACAGTAACAATTTTTGGATTTTTCCTTGGTTTAAAAAACAGATAAAGTGTTTTCTAAAGAAAAAAGTCTTAAATGTTAGGAGAACATGTACGGAGCATTTGCCAGTAATAATAAGGACCCCATTGTGTATCCACACTGTGAGGTAATATATTTGATACAGTTCGAAAAAGGAATGGGGAAACAGTAATAAATGCACTAATGAGCCTGTGGAATTGTGAAACTAAAAGTGGTTTGAATGGGATTTCTTTGCAGCGATGAAATAAAACATCAGTAATAGGAGCAGGAGGAGAAGCAGGACATTTAGACAAAGGCTTCTGTCATGCTGAATACAGTTTACTACTTTCACTAATTCCTGTGAGTTGAAGCTTGTTACAACTACTATACTGCTCTTTGTGAAATCTGAGGAGGGGAGATATCATTTTGGAAATGATGCATCCCTTGGGGCATTGAGGGCATGTAAGATGCTTGTAGACGTCTGCCCCAATTTTAAACCCATTTTAAACTATATCGTGATAATTTTTTAGACTGAAATGTTACTGCACCCTATCTTAGTAGAGAGCAAACACTGACATGACTACTGCTATCAATAATCAGATTTGTAGAATTATCTGGGATTTCATGCAAAATAAGATTTTTTTTATTAATGGTTACTAGTGGCAAAACAAGGAATCAGAGGTGCAGCAGCTCAGAGTAACTTAACATCAAGCAAAAATGATCATATGGACAGATGCTAGTGCATCCCTGTTGTAAAGGTAGTGCCAAGGGACAGAGGGCTTCATTTGTTTTAATAAGTGACATAGTTACAAGCACAGCAGACACAAATGTAACATACAAAGGAACATACAAACTATTGAATGAAATATGAATAAGCAATATAATTTTTATTAATGAGAAACAAAACCCGTTCTTTCATGATAACTTCACTCATCTTCACATACAATGTCCAGCAACCATTTTGATGCAAAACAGTTTTTAAATGAATGGAATTTATTAAATAACAATAAAGAATACATATAACAAATAATTATGCAACTATATGAAACACAGACCTACACATACTAATATAGTTTAATCTCACTTGATGGAGTTAGTAGGTTAGAAAATGTATTGTTTAGTCTCAGTTAATGGTGTACTTGATGCAAGCAGGACACATCTGTATACATTATATACAAACTCAGGTCAGAAAACGTATTGTTTAGTCGCACTTAATGGAGTATATGATGTAAACAGGATACAGCTGTTACATTATATACAAGCTCAGCAAAAATAATCACACTACGCACAAGTCAGCATTCAACAACAGCATAGTCTTTCCCACTGTCATTCCTTAAGCCACAAGTCCATAATAGTCAATAAACTGCCTTCATGCTCAAGGGCTGTTTGCCATTGAACTAGCATATTTAAAAGAGTACATAATATAAAGAAGATGTTGACACAGGAAGTTCTCAAATACTGTACCTCCATCAGGTGTTTTACATTTGCCTTTCAATGTTTAGCACAGAACTGTTTCACAGTACTAGTCAAGATTCAACCTAGTTTTAGAGCATCTAAGTCTTTCAGTCTGGCATAAGTCATGAGATGAAATAACCAATAAAAGTCAAGGCCAAATTATTTACTGAGCTTTTGTACCATGAAATAACCAATAAAAGTCAAGGACAAATTATTTGCTGAGCTTTTGTACCAAGCATCTCCAGTAAGGTTGAATTACCATATATTCCCAAAACACGAGCAGGTTATTGGCCCATTGTTGATCACATTTTCACCATTTGCTGTTCCTATTATTGTTCATTTTGGTGTAATGCGCCACTTTATAGCAACCTCAGCTGCTGATCTCAACACTGAGGCCATCAGTTACATTTCTTTGGTGCTGCATGAACTTTACTCCAATCCTGTGATATTAATCTCTCCTCTCTGTATGCTTTCTACCTTGCTCCCAATACTCACTTTAATGCTACAGACCAATTCTCCCACATTTCCTTATATATCAGACTTGTTCTGCCTACTTGAACCTTAATCCATCTCTGCCACAGAAGATCCTTTCACGATTTTTCTGCCAGGTAATGTGTTTTGACCATGACTGTTTTTTCTGCAAGTAGTTTAACCAGTAAAGATTCCTAAGATGAAAGAACTCACGTAAGGCCAGATAGCTTTAAAACTCTCCACTGTCTGGATTGCGCATTACTTGCTCCCACTGAGTTAGTTCTTTACTCAGCCAGAAGCCTCAGCTGGAGTCTTCCACATAATTCAGAATTCGGGATATGCCCAGATACAGTTGACTGGGCCCCTACACCATTCTATATCTCCAAATTATATATATTTACTGAATAAAGTCCACACAAATACACAGGAGACATCGGGCAATGCTTGGGTAATGGCACCGTTCTTTGGACATTTCTCTATCATTGTCCCAGCTCTCAGTCTAAGAAATTGATTTATTTTAAATGAGAGCTGTATACATCCCTCATCTCCAACATTTTTAAACATATATATTTAGGAAATGAACAAATCGTTTTTCCAGAGTACTTCAAAACATGGTCAAAGATAAATTGTCTGCATGGGTATATTCTTGAATAAAAAAAATTAAGTGAGGCTTTATAATTGTATGAACTGCTTGCATTTTACCTGTAAGTGTGTTAAAATTATTCAGTTTAGAGATAAGATTTTTAACCTTATCAACTAGTCTGTTCATGTTTTCCTCTTTTGTGGATATTAGCATACATCACACTGCCAAGCCCAGGTACTTAAGGTTCACTACTCTTATAATTGTATTTTGTCTCTTCTCTGCCATAACATCTGTCTCCAAACACTGAAGCAACACTGATTTTGTAAGTTTGCACCTTAAGCCTGAGACCTTGCCAAAGAAGTTAAAAATGTTCATTATACCATGACCCCCCCCAAAACGTGCACGCTGATTGGCCAGCGTGCCCATTGTAAATCAAGATATACTAATGGAAAAAGGTCCGGTTGCCCGGACTTTTTTCCATTAGTATAACTGTTTTAAACATGTCTCGCTATGTTAAAAGGGTTTAGCATAGAGACAGCTTTAAAATAAGCAATGGAGATCTCCGTTGCTTATTTTAAAGTCTCGCCATGTTAAACCCATTTAACATAGCGAGACAGTGTTTAAGCAACGGAGAAAGAAGATCTCCGTTTGTTTTATGTCTCGCTATGTTAAATGAGTTTAACATAACGAGACAGTTTTAAAATAAGCAACGGAGATGTCCGCTGTTTATTTTAATTGTCTCGCCATGTTAAACTCATTTAACATAGCGAGACACAAAAGCAACGGAGATCTTGCTTTCTCCGCTGCTTTGCACAGCTCTGATGTACCGCGCAGGCGCCAGAGTACATCAGAACTGCCGCTGATGCCAGACATCTGCGAACGGCAGTAAACAGGTATTATATTATGCCATTATTTAAGAAAAGTAACAGTTTCTTTTCTTAAATAATGTCATATAATAGCAATAACCATTTCTGGTGGGTAATGCTAAATTACCCACGGTTGGCTTTGTTATCCTCGGCTTCACCGGGACCAAACCACGCCAACCGTGGGTAAATTTAGCATTACCCACACCCAGGCGTGGGTTATTGCTATAATATTGTGTTCAGCACCCTATTAATATCAATGCACAATAACTAACAGTCATATGCAAAGAGCAGAAAATGATATACAGTTCCATAGACTCTTTCATCTCTCTGAAGTAGAGACACAACTTGGTTCCTAACTACTCCATTACCAAAAGGAATAGTCTGTGAGACAGCAGGACTGTTGTCTCATGGCCTGGCCTATACCCCTGTCTCCAATATCCATCCATCCACAACCCCTTTTTCCTATTTTTGCACACAGGATTGGGGTGTCACTTCAACAGTGACAATCATCTAGAGCCAAGGTTTACACTACTGGGTGGCTAACCTTGCTGTGGTAGCTCTTCCACACTACACATTTGTATGCACCCCTGTCTAGGATCCCCTCCTTCATCTTTGTTATGACTGTAACCATGACCTGATTAAGGTTTCAGTTTCATTCACTTCATTCATCCCAGGATTTATAGATTTTTGCTAACGTCAGCTGTAAGCCATTCCATCCTCACTTGTAGAATTATACTTTGATGCAATACATTGCATAAGGGCTAAGGAATTAAAGGTGTCCTATTTAAATTGTAGAGTCTAGGGAGTTGGGAATACATTCAATGAAAGTCCAGAATTTGTCTATCTTCTCTATAAGCCATTTGTCAAGAACAGGAAGTTTTGGATACAGAACTGATAGTTTTGTTATAAAGTGAGTATTCTTGTTGTACTTAGAAAATGGATGTTGATCAGAATGATGAATGTAGTGTCAGAGTGACATGCAACTTTGAGCTGCAGTTTTCTAAGTATGATATGAGGTAGGTCCTGTCTATCCCAGCTTAGAAGTTGTAATAAGTGAATAATACTGATTTGCCTTGGTGGGGTTGGGAATAAATGTCTCCCCGGGATTCATGAACCTTGCGCCAGGCGCCCGCATAGCGTCGGCGTTATAAAGCCAAATATGGCCACCGAGCGATTCAGGTATGAACCAATCCCACGTGCACTACCGGCGCAGCCTGACCTGCCGCCCGCGTGGTATGCTAAACACACTGTGTGCGGTATTGCACCATGCAAATGAAGGCAAATAGCGATCCACGGTTGGGCAGGCGAAGGTAAGACGGCAATGTAAACCAAAAACGGTTTACATTTACCCAAACATGACCAAGGAGTAATGGAAGGCTGTCAACGCTAGGTATCATACAGGTGCAATATGCCAATGGCGAAGGCACCAAGAATGTCCAAAGAAAACATGCACAAACTGTAAATAATGACATAAATGTTATGTACGCAGAAACCACAGCAGAACCCCCGGATATGTGCACAGAAGGTGCAAAACAATGAAATAATATGAGAATGTCCTAAAAGAGCAGTATAATACACATCAGATGCACAGCCACCACACACCATAGTATGTATGGAAAGCCTCAACCCCAGCGCAAGGGTTGTCAAGGAGTGGCGGCAGTGTTCGCGCCGTAACCATGTATTAGCAGTCAATGCCATGCAAATGAGGCAGATAATAGTGAATCTCCAAACCGGCGCCCGTGTAAGGATGGAGCAAACGGCGCAGCGGTAGTATACCGAGGAGTGGCCTACACGGAATACATGTCAATCGCAGAGGGGTGTGCCACTGTAGGAGGAAGCACATTGGAGGCCAGCAAACATGGGCTGTACAATGCACATCACAGCAGTAGGACCGGCGTGTGAGGAAATAGATGCGCTGAGAGTACATAATGCGCGCACAGATGCATGTGCACGAGGATGACTACGTTCCCCAACCCAGTCATGTGACGGCCTCCTCGTCAACAACCACGGATATAGGAAGGTAATGCGGAGAATATGAGGAAATGCGGAAGCAGTGTAATTGGAGCCGTAATGAGCAATCAACACCAATCAATCCAGGAAGGGCAGACGGCGGCAGCTGACAACTCTGCATGCAGACTCCCGCAAAACGGGAAAGGGGAGACATAGGAATGCAAAGATAGTAGGGGATGTAGTAGAAATGCAAAGAGCAAAGAACCGAAATAGCAGAGCCAAGTACAGAGGTAGCATAACGGCGGCAGACAAAATGCATCATATGCCATGTGCCTGCAGGATGCACTGCAGGCAATAGTAGGTGCAACGTGCACAAACAGTAATGTAAGATGCAAAGCTAAGCCAATGCAGGCAACTGTAATGTAACACTAAGGCAATACCGTTGCAGTTGCAACGGTAAAACACAAGATAATCCACAGATACGCTGCACAGACACACCCAATGACATCACCGGTATACAGCACAACAGTATAAAGTGTGAATGCACACAACACACAGCGAATTCCCAAACGCCGCGACCGTAGGGTGTAAACACACGGGAACTTTTAATATGTATTTTCCCACAAATGTTCCAAGGGTGGGCAACTACCGTGGGTCATAAAGAATTTAGACAGGGGGATAATAAGTGAGAATGCACGGGACGGGACAGCACTGAGC